>NC_047031.1:6886280-7089598 GCF_902652985.1 Pecten maximus | reverse complement strand
TCACGCTTTTCCACTCAGAAACGATTGGCACTTTCGTTACCGGATACTCAAGCGCCATAACACGGCCCTCTCATAAATAGGATAAAATAATTTCGTTCTGATTTGTTCCAGTTCAAATTATTGAAATTATATATCTCATATAACACTGTTTCGTGCCTTCACCATCAACATACTGCTGACAAGATATAACACAAAATCTCAAATAAACTGCAATGGATAGAATTGGCAGAAAAGCAGTCCCTGAATGTCAAATCGTTGCTTTTGGTCCACCATGTCCAACATAGAAACCCGTGGCGATACGTCTTTGATTTAATATTCTCCCACCAAGTCCTGCAGTAACACTACACTACCAGTTAATTCATCTGGTTTCTTCATTTCGTTTCCTTCGTATTTCCACTTGTAAGTATGTTTATTTTTTATACGATAAACTTGCGACGATACTGACACGGCAGCACGACTACTAGTATTTTTTTCCTATATTTCAATTGATCAGGTATGGTAAAATAACCTTAATTAATATGGGGTGTGGATGAGGTTTCAACAAAAAACGGCACGTTGCGCATGCGACTTCAACTTTCATTTTGTCGATGCATTCGTGATCGTAGCTTGGATCGGCTGTCAGAGCAACGACGAGGACCGTGGTTTTACCACAGTGTTGAATCTAGCAAACTTGCACTTACAACAGAGAACTTCTAACTATACCCTATGTCTTCAGAAATCATATGTTAATAATCAATTGAATTAATAACGATCCATTGCATAGTCTATCAACGTTGTTCGTTTCTTTATGCCGATTTTGGTACTTAAAACATTAAAACACCAATATTGAAGCATGAACATTAACACTTGCTCTATAGATCATCCTAGAGCACCATACTACCCAAAATCAATACTCATGAAACAGATAAGAGTGTGCAGGTATTTGTACCAGAACAACGAACAGTGGTTACATTCTTAAGCAAATGACAAACATCGTCAAAATTATTAAAACATTAGTCAATTAATCGGCACTTCGTCAATTATCACCAGTTTATAGCGCCGCTATGTTACTGTTCGTGAATAAATATAAGAATGTACTGAACTTTTCCTCGGTTTCTAAGTACGATGAACAAGTGTATCACGTTTGGTTATACGGCAAAATATGTTAGTCGGGTGCTCTGACCTAATGTATCGACCTAGTGTTAATGTAGGCCTTCGCGCCGGTCATGTTACCACGAGAGAACACGATGACCGATGCAAACATCCCGATAAGGACGTTGGACACCCAACATTAATATATTATAAATGCAACATTAAGTCGCATGCGCATTTATTTTCTCGCGAAATTTGCCAAAATCCCGTCACAATTATACTATATTGCATGAATGTTTTCCCCCTGGACTTGCAGTGCGCCCTAAGATCGCGAGACTATTTCGGCAGTACTTGACGAATTGGAGTTGTCCTCCGTGTGGCAATTGTGAATTACAATATCAAGTATACAGACAATTTCAGCCGAACTTGCACAGCTTCGTATCCGCTTTCCCACTCGAAAACGCTGGACACTTCCCGCAATCTGATACTAACGGACCATACAGCGGCCTTCTCGTGCCCTTTCAAACATGAGAAAACGATTTTATTCTTATATTTTCCATTTAAACGATTGAAATCATATATTTTTACACTAAAATTATATTAATGTTTTATCATATACTGATCTTGGATGGAATTGCAACGTTGATGCCGGTGTAACACGATTAACACTGGTTAAAAATGAAACGCCCTATTTGGAATCCGTATCATTTCAATTTGTATGCACGTAGAAAGTTTAATTGGTTTATCGAAATGCTGATTTCACGTGTTAATCCGATGATGGGATATAGTCCAAAGTGGTTAGAAAGAATAAAGACTTTCTTTAAATTAAAGCTATAGAGTGTTATCTTTTTTTGACAACATATACTCCAGACTTTCAACTCCTATATCTCATTTAGCAGCCATAATTATTGTCTAACTAGTTGAATAAATCTAACAGATGATGAAAAATGATTGGTAACACTATTCTTATTGACTTGTATATATGCAAAATCTTGGTAGATGAAATTGATATCACCCTTATACGTTGAAATACTTAGGCTTCTACAGGAATTCAGTATCACCAACCGTTAGGGTAATGAAAATATGGTAAAATTAGCCCCAAAAATTAGCTTAAAGTAATAGTGTCAAAACAGACATTAAACATTTCTATGAACATTTCTTTCGCCTATTTTATGTCTGAAGATGTCCAAGAGACACCAGACTTGCTTATATTGAGACACGTGATTGGTCGCAATTCAACGTTATCTAGTCTACCTATGGGTATGACGTAGAACCTGATTCTTCTAATCCGTCAGACTTTAAATCATATATTTTTTTTACTCTACCTAGTATACCACAATGCTTACAGATAGCTTAATCTTTGGATCCCCCATACTAATTATAATATTACTACTATTATTTACATGATAATGTAGTACTATTATATATATATATATTTACATATTTAACATTATACACAATGTAATATTAATGCACTTGATTAACAAACACAAGCTATTTTGTAATTTGGTTGTAATTCCTCGAGTAAATACAAAACAAATCAATCAGATGAATATTAAATAACGATATGTAAAAATTCAAGATAAAAAAAGAAGGAAAATGTGATATTTTCAACGCACAATAACCATATTTGTCCCTTTAATGATATATACCCAGATCAGAAGGGCATGGGAAGTATACTTGACGACTTTCTTTGAAATTAAAAGCATGGTTCAAAACATTGCTAAATCTAAGAAAAATAAATGATAAATATATTCCATATTTTTTGCCAGAACTTTATGTCTAGACCTCTAGTAATGTACATACCAAAATACAAGAGAAAAGGTGGTATACATATGAAAGCCTTGGATTTCTTTTTAACTGAGCTTTGATAACAAAAAGAAAAAGAAAAAAGTTGAACTATAAAAAATTAACGTATGGACATACGATATTTGAAAGGGGCGGGTGTATATGAATGAACTAAGGCATCTTCCAAAAACATACGCCTAAAAAAATATTGGAAGTATTAAAACTCAACTAACGGAAAAACAAAATAGTGAAATTTGGAGAAAATGCAAAATATTTTCCTGTTATTTTGCAATGACATCACACCTAAACCTATGATATATTTGTATATCGAATTAAAAGGGTGTTGAGTGATTCATGTGGACATATATGCTTTCCAAAATGCTACCTAAAAGCTGTGCGGTTTTGGGGTGACACACCAACGCGGATGCTGGAGCGACAGGTTACAAGGAAACACCGAGTGAGGAATCATTAACATTATCAAATACTTTGTAAGCGGAAAGATCCTTAACCCTAATATAGTGGAAAGATCCTTGATTTTCTTTGAAATTTTGATATTAATTAAATATTGTTTATATTATGTGATATTTTTAAAGTGGTTTGAATGATGACTGTTTTCCATTAACAATATAGCTCTAGAGTATTATCTTCAGTCACAAGAGATATTCAAAACTGTCACTTTCTTTATAATTAAGCATTCTTGATATCTCTTTTACTTGTTGAAATGAGACCGCTTGAGTCGGCCGATCGGTGAAATTCGTCTTTTCAAGGTTTGAAGATTTGCTTTAGTTGTGTAGATATTACGAAAAATATTTGTTTACAAATGCACGATTTCGGAGGGGAAAGATTGTAACAGCCATGACTCACGAGCGTGTATTATTGACACGAGCGTGTATTATTGGAAAATAATACATGGTTTAAAACCAATCAAAACTGTCGTTTCATAGCAAACATGGTAGAATACTTAACAGGGAGCGAGCGAACGTATCTTCTTGTTTAAACAAAAGATTATTTGATAACTTCACGTAACAGTTAAATACCTGTGATATCGTCAAAATGTCATCGCATAACAACTAAATAGGAACGTATTTAAAGATAATAACATATAGTGTAACGGCTGAAAAAAGCCCTACCTGTAAATGGAACACTAACAAATAAACGATATAATGACAAAATGTACATCAGTGCATAATAATGAAGTGACACCTGAAGGATGTCACAGAAATTATGAAGCGTAGTGAGGGGCGATAACTCTGCTTCAGCAGTTTTGATGAAAACCGGTCAATATCTAAGTTTCAACCAATAAAAAGACTGTAGTTCATCAGACAAAAACAAAACCCATACAGTTGAACTTGCAGTCCCCTAATACCTACTTTTACCAAATTAAATTAAAATCGAACTGTATCTAAATTTCCACCAATCAGAGGCAAGGAATTAGTGGCCATTTTGTTTAAAGCGTGAAAGTGAGGCTACGACAGGAACCGGTGTCCTTGATGTACTTACATATCAAATTTCATCAATTTCGGACGATATCTAAATCCGGACCAATCAGATGTAAGGAAGTGGCGGCCATTTTGTTTAAATGTGAAAGTGAGGTTACAAGAGTGACCGGTGTCCCATCATGTACCTACATATTTAATTTTGTCAAGATCGGACAATGTCTAAATTTGAACCAATCAGAGCTCAGATGATGCATGGTGGCATTCTTAAAACGTGAAATTGAGGTTACATCCATGATGTACCTAGATATCGAATTTCATTACAATCTGACGATACTATACCTAGATATCGAATTTCATTACAATCTGACGATACTTTAATTTGGACAAATCAGAGGCCAGTAATTGGTGGCCATTTTGTTATAATGTAAAAGTGAGGGGAGAAG
The DNA here is from genome assembly GCF_902652985.1 of Pecten maximus. NCBI lineage: Eukaryota > Metazoa > Mollusca > Bivalvia > Pectinida > Pectinidae > Pecten > Pecten maximus. The sequence continues at coordinate 7,084,857 of NC_047031.1, read as the reverse complement.
AGTTACCAATGTCCCATGATGAACCTACAAACCAAATATCATTAAAATCGGACACTATCTTAATTTGGACCAATCAGATGCCAGAAAATGGCGACCAGTTTGTTAAAAAAGTTTAAGTGAGGTTTGGTTTGTTTTTGTTTAACGTCCTATTAACAGCCAAGGTCATTTAAGGACATGCCAAGTTTTGGAGGTGGAGGAAAGCCGGAGTACTCGGGGGAAAACCACCGGCCTACGGTCATTACCTGGCAACTGTCCCACCTAGGATTCGAACTCGCAACCAAGTGGTGGAGGGCTAGTGATAAAGTGTCGTTACATCTTAACCCCCTCGGCCACCGCGTCCTCCTAAAGTGAGGTTACGAAAGTAACCGATGTTCCATGATGTACCTGCATACCAAATTTCATTGCAATCGGACAATATCTAAATTTGGACTAATTTCCTCAAAATATAGGGATTAACTTGTTCAGATGTAAATCTTCATGATTTTATTGGAATGAAGTCACCCCAATTTCAATCTTGGAGGAAAAGGTTAATTATTCATTCTTATGCGAGGAAAATCCCATCTTTTGTATTTGCCAGTGGAACCAAAATACAAATGGAGAAGGAAAATTGTTTGTTTTTTTTTGCAAATTTTATTTCAATAAAATGGCATTTTGAAAATGTCCTTTTTGTTCAAATTTATGATCAGTGTCTGTGTCAGTGGGCCATGTCAAGCAAATTAGAACATTTCTATAATATTTTTTTTTATTCGAAAATTCTGCAACTTCTTATGAGTAATGTCTGGAATCACTATAACGTTTTGAATCGATTAATCATGAATAGAAAGGGAAATATCAATAATTGATAATTTATTTTAAAACATCATGACTAGATGAGCAAGTTATCTCCCTTTATCTTTTCCCGAAGAAAATTAGGTAATTAGCAAGTGTTAAATTGTTTTAAGTGAATTTGAACAATACTTTATGTAAATGAAGCTTAATCAAGTGTAATCAGCCTGTTCTCACTGTGGTAGTTGGTGACTACCTCACCGATCAACATGCAGGTGGGCTGTCGTATGCCAGCATCTAGGACACAACCATGACGGCACTTAAGATAAATATCTTACTCTTACATATTTGGTTTTCTATGATTTCCGTGGTAATCACCCCCTTTTGTTTTGAGGTGGGCCTCTTTGTAGTAGTTGGTGGCTTTCTCACTGAACAACACATTGGAGGCCCGTCGCACACCATCAACAGTAAGGACACGTGTAAGCAAAGGGTTGAAATATGTTGATATGGAATTGATAATAAAGCAAGAGAATAGATATATTTAAAAATTTACTAATTTATGAAATTTCAAAGTCGACTAGTAAAATTGTGATAGCTAAAACCTGGTAACTCTTTTATTTTGTCAAATAATTTTCCATCTTTTACTTTTTTTGTAATAAGCTGAAATTAATTTAATTTCAAAAGATAAAAAATTACACAATATGTTTCTACACCCAAAGTAACTGAATTTTACTTAATGCGACATAATAATTGACAATATGTTAGCTTAAACTTTTCAGGAAAGCTTTCATGCATATTATTTTCTTCGGTGAGTGAAATTGTAAGGTTAAAATATGTTGTATGGTTTTTGAAGCAAAAATATTTGAAAATGTACTTCATTCACTTATTAATACAAAAGATGATATGATTTGTCACTTTCCTAGAAACCATCTGAATAAAGAGCAGGTCACAGACTTTTATTTCAAAATTTAAAGCATTTGAATATAAATAATTCATTGCAAATTTGAGAAAAAAAAACTGTTATTGAAAACAAATTGATCTATTTACTGCTAGTGTATTTTGAAGTACATGTACAGTAGTTCCTTGAACGTTCGTGTCATTGTAAGCTGATATGTATGTGATATGATTCTCGAAACGTTGCTCCTCGACAAAAACACATATCAGCTGATTAAGATATCAAAACATAAACACGTATCACGAAACAGTAATTTCTAACGAAACAGTAATTTCATTATACAAACAAACAATACAGAAAATAAATATTACATATTTAAACGTCGACCGTCTCTAAAACGTTAATGAACACGTATGACATTTACAAGCTTATGCGAGTTTATATAGTTTGTTATCGAAAAGAACTGAACGCTGGTCTGGGTTGACGATGAATACCTATTACTGATCATGTGAAGCAACAAATTTGGTCATAGTAGAACAGCTATAACCTCCAATGTCACCTTTAATATGATATAATATTAAAAAGTCCTGGTCCTGGCGGCAAAATGCAATATAACTCACTTTGACCGCAGTTAAGCCTTGAGTTGAACGAGTAAGCGGCGTTATTATTGGTTATTCTATCCTCGGAGAATCATTTCAGCGACAATACCCGATGAGTTCAGGATGGCGTTATTCTATAGCTGTCCTTTATATATGCGCTCAAGCCGACCAAACCAGTTGTGTCAATAGTTTCTATTACGTATAAATTTCATACATCAATCTTAACGGACCTGTGTATGTTTCTGCAGGCTTTGAAAGATATCATTAAGATGATTCGCCCTAAACAAATATAAAACCAGCTGATCCATACGTATTTCAATGCTAAAATCTATATATGCCTACCCGGTATATCTGTTCAACCGCTAAACAGAATGGAAACGCCCGGTCTTACGTCATCAAAACAGTCGGTCTATTTATCGGAAAATACCCCTGTCGAGTGGAAAAATACTGAGAAGATCGAAAAAATAGGCCATTTTCAAAACAATCTTGTGATCGTTTTGTTAAAGATATGAACAAACTAAAGAGACAGTTTTCTTCAGGAAACATTTATCTACTTACATGTGCATCATATATGTTTCTGGATTTTTTTCGGAATTTTGAGGGCGATTTAAAAAGAGCCTCTCAGACAAAGTGACGATTTTGGCACGTTTGACCCAAAATATCTCATAAATACGAATTTCCAAAGGGATACCAGATACATCAGGACCTAGATCGAGCCGAGTTTTACAGTGGTTCAAAAGCCAATCAAAATTGTATGCGCCATGTTTTCAGCTCCCAACTCGCTACAATAGCCGGCAAAAATCGCGAATTAGCTGATACTATCATTACGTTCCTTAAGGAACGATAACGGGTTATCGACCCCTATTACACTTCATTCATTACTTTATTAAATATTTGCCTCAACGATTCTGTTGATCTTGTAGCGCTTTTACGAAAGACAACGCATATTTATTGGTTGAACACTAATTTTGAACATGAAAAGTCTCCAGCAATCTTCGAAATATAATGATAGTCGAATTATCTTATAGTTATAATGTTTATTCGAGAAGCAACGTAACGACGCCCGTTTTGTCATAATCTGCGGCATACTGCAACGCATTCGACAGGGAAATGAAAAGAAGTTTCGACACGTTATATCTTATGTATAAGTTCAAGGCGAATTTTTACATATACGAAAAAAATGTATAAAAGTTGTAACCGCAATCTTTTTACAATGGTGGTTTCCAAATTTAATATTCACGAACAAAGCCCGATTTGGATAACTACCAAATATTCAAGTGATAATAATATTTTTTATGATCTACTTAATCAAAATGACACATATTTCGAGTTCTGTTGTTAAAATGTCAAGATTATTCGATGCTTTACATGTAGATATTGTGATTAGGCTGATGTTTTGTAGTCTAGACATTGATAAGACATCAGGCCAGGTAGTTATATTCCGGAAGCGATACCTAGGTAAAACCTTGTACTACACTAAATACTACTATTACTAAGATTTCAAATAGCTTGTTCTTTTTATTCCCAGTAATAGTTTTTTGGTCCAGACATATGTTAATATGATAATGCATTACAACTCTTACCTTATTAATATCTGCTCCTTTGTCAAGGAGTATTGTTACTATGTCTTTGTCACCTCTCCTTGCTGCAGACGCTAAAGGATCCCCCTGGAAAATGGGAATACGCGACTGATAAGATTTCATCTTTAACCATTTAAAACACCAATAAGCTACTTCAAATATAGAGTTTCTAATAGGTTATGAGTCCACGGACTAAATACATATCAATGGCACATGCCAAGGAAATGTCGTATTTAATTAACGTTTAATTTCATAAGTCATTAATCATCAGTAGACTGTTACTTTAAAAAACATCTTATTAAATTTTGATCGAGTCCAATGACTGCGAAAGAATTCTGTTGTTTAAAATGACAAGATTATCGAATGCTTTACATGTAGATATTGTGATTGGGCTGATGTGAAAGCCTCTTCATGTTTTCTTAAAAAAACAACAAACAAAAACAACAATATAATATGTTGAATGAAAAAATGCATACCCTGATGATAATATACACCATATTCAATACAGTTGTTCTTCATAATTGAAATTGCAACTGAAAACGGCGAATCTCTAATGGAGTGCTCCACTCTATTGCTAATGAGACGTAGGAAATATGTCATGCACTCGATACTATAAACAGTGTAATCGGTTGTGCAAAATGTAACGCACTGGATTGCCAGTAACTATTTTGTTTGTATATATCATATTATCCGACCAACCATCACTGCGCCTTTGAAGCGTTCTTTTTTAAGAACACCGATGAGGGGCAGTAGTATAAGCTGTGGGTATTTCTGGATAGGCGATTGGGTACCGTAGAACGTGAGTTTGGTACAAATCAGAAAATTTTCTCCGTCCGTCCATTGTGTTGCTATGTTATGTATCAAATGATTCTCACAATGTATCCTTTGAACTACGTGTGCAATTCACATCAGGGCTCGAAATTGGCGATATTCCATAGTAACTCGGATACCAAATTTCTCTTCGGATACCAAACCCCCGTATATCAGGTATTCCGCCCGGATTACCGATCTTTCTCGTATCTGAATCGGTTCTTATTTATAAGACCCTGTTCATTTTAATGTTTTTCTGTCGTGACTTGGTTTTATTAGGTAATACTTCAGGCAAGATGTCAGTGTGAGACACCCGGACAATAGGTCTGTCTAATTACATTGCCCGAGGTGAATATCTTTCTACTCCATGCATTTCTTACACCTCGCATCCCCCATTCAGTTCAAAACAACAGTCTAAACAAAACATCTCCGGTAATAAAAAGTTGTCTTAAATAACTAGTTGTAAGACAATTAGTATTAAATCAATGACTTATTAAATGCAAGTAATAGGTCTGTCGTCATTCTTATATGAAAACGAGCGCACATTTCACGGCGAAAATTTACGAATACCCTGACACGACTTCTTGCGAAACATGCCGATTGAAATTCCGTTCAAAAAGAATCGAAATCGGTACAAATACGTCCGGAAAACATGATGCCGGTATCCGATTCCGAGTTCAATTTATTGTCAACGACTGAAGACGACTGCTTTATTCCCAATGTATGCCGTTTGTGATGCACAATTGTTGGATTATTGTTTAAATCCACTGATTTTGTTTATTAAGTTGATCAGAAATTCATTAAGCTTTCTACGTCTCTGAGTTGACCACTTCAGCACACACCACCTCGACATGTGAACGTCACATGATCATAATATCGTGACACAACGCGGCAGAATAATTACGTATGCGTAATAAAATTTGGTATTTTTATGTGTGTACAAGATAAGGTCAATCGTGACAATTGAAATCGTTTGTTTTTCATCTTGATGACTATTAAATTACAGTATCATTATGTAGGATGTAGCATAACGATAGTTCAAAGTTTTTCGAAAGTTAGAGTAAAATTTTAGAGCTGATTATTCATTACGGTGATGAATTTCATTTTTATTTTTTTCCCAATTTTGCCAATGCACTTAAATAAAAAACGATTAACAAATTAATTGATTATCGTTGTATTTTTTTGTATACATATTTTCGTATTTCCTCATCAATGTATGTCTGTTGATATAATTATTAAAGGGCAGACCTCACTTTCTGTTATGATCAGTTGCCAGTTATTGACCGTAAGCCGGTGTTTTTAGCTCACCTGGAATGAAGGTCCGGTGAGCTTATGTCATGGTGCGGCGTTCGTCGTCCGTCAACATTTGCTTTAAATCGCTACTTATCATAAAGTTATCAATGAATTTAAACCCAATTTAGTAAGACACATCCTTGGGGAGGAGTGACCCATTTTGCATAAATGGTGACTCTGACCCCAAAGGGGCCGGAGGGGCGGGGCCTTTTAGGGGAAATTGAAGCAATTCCTTTAAATCGCTACTTATGTTTAAGTTATGAATGGATTTCAACCTAAATTGGTTAGGAACATCCTTGAAAGAAGCGGAACAGACTTTGCATAAATGGTGACTATGACCACCAAGGGGCCGGAGCCCTATAGGGGAAATTGAGGCAATTTCTTTAAATCAATACTTATCATAAAGTTATGGAGGGATTTAAACCCAATTTGGTCAAAAACGTCCTTGGGGAAGGGGAACAGATTTTGCATAAATTGTGACTCTGTCCCCCAAGGGGCCAAAGGGGCGGGGCCAATAGAAGAAATAGTTGTAATTCCTTTAAATTGCTACTTGTCATGAAGTTATGAATGGATTTCAACTCATTTCAGTCAGAAACATCCTTGGGGGAAGGGAAACCGATTTGGCATAAATGGTGACTCTGACTCCAAGGGGCAGGAGGGGCGGGGCCCTATACGGGAAATTGAGGCAATTTCTTTAAATCGCTACTGATCATAAAGTTATGAAAGGATTTGATCCCAATTTGGTCAGAAACATTCTTAGGGAAAGGGGAACAGATTTTACATAAATGGTGACTCTGACCCCCAAGGGACCAAAGGGGCGGGGCCCAATAGGAAAAATAGAGGTAATTCCTTTAAATCGCTATTGTCATAAAGTTATGAATGGATTTCAACCGAATGGAATTTAGTCAGTAAACCCTTGGAAGAACGGGAACATATTTCGCATAAATGGTGACTCAGAACCCCAAGGGGCCAAAGGGGAATTAGTTGTAATTCCTTTAAATCGCTATTTTAAATTAAGTCAGAAACATCCTTGGGGGAAGAAGAACAGATTTGTATCAATGGCAACTCAGACCCCCAAGTGGCCGGAGGGCCAGGGTCCATAAGTGGAAATAGAGGTAATTCCTTTAAATTACTACTAGTCATAATGTTATGAATGGATTTCAGCCCAATTTGGTAAGAAACATTCTGGAAGAAAGCAAAACAAATTTTGTATTAATGATGACTTTGACCCCAATATGGCCAAATGGGCGGGGCCCAATAGGGGAAATAATGGTAATTCCTTTTAAATCGCTACTAGTCATAAATAGCATTGTTTGAGCTTGACAAACAAACCGAATTGAACATGAATCTTATTTTGATATTTTGTCAAATCCAACCAGGTGAGCGATACATGCCCAATGGGCCTCCTGTTTCTCCGGGTACTCTGGCAACAAACCAAAGCAAGTACTAAAGACGAGATATATAATGACATAGATATGATTGGCAGAAAAGCAGTCCCTGTATGTCAAACCATTCCTTGTTGACCACCACGTCCAACTTTTGAGGTGGTATCGCCTTAACATTCTGCCAATAAGGTCGGCAGTAACACTACGCTACCAGATAATTTATCTGCTGGATTTGACATATCATCTCCTACAAAAACATATATAACCAAATCTAAATAATTATGCAATATGTCAAATCATCAACCTCAGCTATATATAGGTCGTTAAACGAAATAAACCAAACCAAACTTAGGCTTCTACAGGAATTAAGTATCACAAACAGTTAAGGTAATGAATATATGGCAACATTATCCCAAACAATCAGTTACAAATAAAAATGTCAAAACTGAAAATAGTCGTTTCTTAAATTGAGGGATGTCATTAGTCGCAGTTCAACGTTTTCTAGTCTAGCTATGGGTAAGACATAGAACCCGATTCTTCTAATCTGTCAAACGTAATAGAATAGAAAAGCATACAAATGCATTATTAGTGTATCTGATTAACAGACACAGCCTTTTGTGTAAACTTGATTGTTATTCTTCATGCAATCACAAAGCAAATCAATCTGATGGATATCAAATTCAAAATATGTGAAAATTCAAGGTAAAGAAATAAAATGTGATATTATATGTTTCATGCTTTTCCCTTTAATGCTAAATAAGAAAATCACAAGGGTATGAGATGTATACTTAACGACTTTTCGAAACAAGTTTAGAATAAAACACTTAAAAAAAAAATCCATTTTATTTTGATAGAACTTCATATTTGAACCTCTAATTATGTACATACCAAATTAGAAAAGTGTGAGGTTTGTATACATATGAAAGCCTTGGATTTCTTTTCAATTGAGCTTTCATAAAAAATAATAAAATCTTCAAAACGTCTCGTAATTAAAACCTACACATTATTATCATGTTATTTTGCCATAATTTAACTTCTTCGATAATAATAAAGGTACCTAAAAAATTGAGGGGCACGGGGTGCATATGTATGGTCTAAGCAGTCGTTCAAAAGATTACCATCAAAACATAATGTGAGTATCAAAACTCATCTGAAAGTAAAAAAAAAAAATAAAAAATCCCGGTATTATTTAGAGACAATGCTAAATATTTCAACGTTATTTTGCCATGGTATTACACCTAGCACTCTGATAAGTTTACATTTCCTTACAGTTTTCTAGTTGAAAGATCCGTGAGTTGCTTTGAAAATAAGCAATTATTTTTCAAATCAGTTTCTTTAAATTATAGTCTATAGTGTTCTCTTTTTTTTTACAACAGATGTTCCAATCTGCCAATTCCTTTCTCGTTACGCAGTCATATTATCTGTCTTGAAATAAGGTTGTTCGAATAAGTCGATTAGTAAATTTCTTTTTTTTCCTTGCTTGATGATTGGCTATAATTGTGTTGCTATTACGAAGAAGTATTATAGGGAAATATTGCAATATATATATATATATATATATATATAAGTAAAATATAAAAAAACAACTCTCCGTTAGCGCTTTCGTCGCGTCATGGCGACTCTTCAGACGAAAGCGCTAACGGAGAGTTTTTTTTTATTTTACTTTTATAATTCGTCCGTAAGGATAAAAACAATTTATTATCTATTATATATATATATATATATATATATATATACATCAATAGCTTGAAAATTATTGCTTATACTATTATAAGCGAACAGTGTCTAAATAAAATCTCTGTGGAGGAAATTATGATCACTTTTATAAGTTGCCATACTGCAGCTTCAACGGGAGGTTATTGTATGGTGAAAGTAGGCTCATTAAGTAGTAATTAGTTAAGGTATTAATATAAAACAGACATTAGCGATTTCTTGAAAGGACTCTTTATTCAATTGTCCGTCTAACGATGTCCAAACTTATTCGTTAAGGGACGTCGTCGTATAACGCCATCAACGCCTTTTCCAAAGAATCGCCCTGGCAAATGGTAAGATCCGACAGTCATATTTATTTCTTAATCTGTATTTTAACATGAATTAGTTACTTCATATGTTGGATTTAGAACAAGTTTTTAATCCACGGACTAGAAACATAGCATTTGTCAACGAAATATCATAGTTCTTCAATCAATAATTTCAGGAGTAATTAATCATTAGTTGACTGTTACATTAACAATCATATTAATGTTTGAACAATGCAATGACTGCACAGCATACCAGCAACGACCTTTGGAAAATGCTGATATTGCAATATCAGTATATAATTAAATATGAGTTCTCGATGCATCTGATAAACACAAGCTGTTTTGTGAACTTGATTCAAATTCTAAAAGCTATCACCAAAGAAACTTTAATCTGAAAAACATTTAGTCCAAAATAAGTGTGGGCGGAGCTATAATGCTGTGCCGTATAAGGGTGTGCTATCAGGTAAACTGAAACTTCAGTCTATTCCATCCGATGCACGCACTTCTTTTCAGTACCTGTATTAGATTTTTTTTATTAATATTTACATTTGGCAACACTGTATCCCATTGCCTGAATGTTACTCTAGGTTACATCGATGAGCATATAAATGCAGTGAAGTTCAAGTGGCGTGATTGTTACGCCATTTTGATCAACGTCGTGGAGATGCTCTGCTATGTTCTCCGGATAAATCAAACGTAGCAATGATAATGATTTGGAACAACTGGGTAACATGACATCATCTTTTATGCTATGTTGGTCATCGTCACGGCATCATGTATCAAATTATTATCGATTGATAAGTTGTATAAAATCCTACGCTATGAAGTATAATATTATCCCATTGGTCACCATGGTGCATGTCTTGTAAAATACGTTAAACTGTATCTGCAATTACCACAGCTACGATTTAATTGTATTTAATAATGTGACTGTTCTTCAATTGTTGATATCTTTCCTCTTCTTTGGTTTATAAAGGGTTATCGTAACATATCTATACTGTGATGATGGCATATCGGCGGTGCTAATATTTTTTTTATTACCTGGGTTAATTCATCTTTGATGATATCTCAATAACGTTGAATTGTGCTACATGTTTCTACCACAATGATATCGACTTGAATCAAAGAGGAACGTAGTCAAGTATAATTTCTCGAATGTAATTAAGGTGTAAAAGAGGCGACCTCGACCCTGTGATGTGGTGTCATATGATTATTGATGAAGTTAATAACTATTGCAAATTGGGTCCAAGTTCGAATTGAATTCTTGACCAAACAAAAGACCGTAAGGTCGTACTCCATAGTAATAGCATAATAACGTATGTATATATCCCACAGTATGGTAATTATTACATTAGCCTGAGAGAGGAATAACACAGCGTATTGTGGTAGAAAATCACATTACTTTTTGTGTTCTTTTTAAATATGATTTTTTGTTTAGTATTTATCTGACTACATGCAATATGTTAAAAGTATTGAACTTTTTTTTCAAAACAGTTCGCTTTTATAATTTCTGAAGTATGTCCTTTTTTCAATTTGATGCGACATGATCATTTCCATTATTGAGCCAAAGGGATCATTTTCTGTCAAGGGTCATCACGTTTTATTGAGATTCGTTACCATATAATCAAGCAGTTTACTCGTTATCAACAATTAATTCCTGTTCCGTCGCGACGCCAAATGTCCCTCAATAATTGTTTTTCTAATTAGTTATGTTGGTTCCTTTTGCCTGATTTGATTATGCGATTTGATTCATCTTCCTATCCAGTGACATATGCTTAACACAGAGTAGCCAAATAATATATGTTTTGCTTCATTACTGCCTACATCTTTAAAGTTTCGCATCAATAACTAAACAGATAGCATACTATATTTTAAAATTGTCATCGTTAGTTGTATATATATATCCCAATCAACCAAAAAGAACATTGTAGGTTTAACAGCGAAGCGAATCTTATTTTACTTTGTATACTACTATGCTTTCAGATACTTTAATATTTGTATCCCTCGTAGTAATTATAACATTATTATCCAGCGCAAACATATGTAAATATAATAATGCATTACTACAGCTTTTAATATCTGCTCATTTGTAAAGAAGTAATGCTACGATGTCATTGTGACCTTTCCTTACTGCATACACAAAAAAAGCATTCCCCAAAAAGGTGGTAATAACCAGCAGAAAATATTTAATTGAATATAATTTCAATTGTTGATCAGTTGTCTCATAAATGGAGTTCTTTGCACGTTATAAATCCACGGACTAGATCCATAGCAATTGTCAACGAAAAAAATGATTTGTCATAAGTTATTCCCTGATAACAGTGTATCGTACATTTGCCATCAACATACTGATGACAAGATATAACACAAAATATCAGATAAAATGTCATGGTTCGACCACGCCGAGTGATATTTTTATTCCGTAAAACATTTAACAAGATTTATAATTCTTGAAATCACCCCTCGACAGAATACGCATGCCTTCGCTATTCCTCTTACATTCTTTATAGAATAGTTCATCGCAAAATTGACAAAGATATCTGTCCCCGAATATATAGATAAACTAACGTACAGCCAAGCTAAAACAGGTGTTTACCGGTCAACCTGTTCTCGCTGAATAGGAAACACGCGTGCGTCGTACCCGCTTTTCCACTCGGATACGATTGGCACTTTCGTTACCGGATACTCAAGCGCCATAACCCGGCCCTCTCATAAATAGGATAGAACAATTTCATTATGATTTTTTCCCATTCAAATGATTGAAAATATATATCTCATATGACACTGTATCGTGGCTTCGCCATCAACATATTGCTGACAAGATATAACACACAATCTCAAATAAAATGCAATGGATATGATTGGCAGAAAAAACATTCCCTGAATGTCAAATCGTTGCTTTTGGTCCACCACGTCCAACATAGAAACCCGTGGCGATACGTCTCTGATTTAATATTCTCCCACCAAGTCCTGCAGTAACACTACGCTAATTCATCTGGTTTCTTCATTTCGTTTCCTTCGTATTTCCACTCGTAAGTATGCTTATTTTTTATACGATTAACTTGCGACGATACTGACATGGCAGCACGACTACTAGTAAAGTTGTCCTATATTTCAATTGATCAGGTATGGTAAAACAACCTTAATAAATATGGGGTATGGATGTAGTTTCAACAAAAACTTTGCATTCGTGATCGTAGCTTGGATCGGCTGTCAGGGCAACGACGGGGACCGTGGTTTTACCACAGTTTTGAAATTTGAAAACTTGCACTTACAACATTATATTTTCCATTTAAACGATTGAAATAATATATTTTTACACTAAAATCATATTAATGCTTTATCATATACTGATCTTGGATGGAATTGCAACGTTGATGCCGGTATAACACTATTAACTCTGGTTAAAAATGAAACTCACTATTTTGAATCCGTATCATTTCAATTTGTATGCACGTTGAAAGTTTAATTGGTTGATTGAAATGCCGATTTCAAGTGTTAATCCGATGATGGAATACAGGCCGAAGTGGTTAGAAAGAATAAAGACTTTCTTTAAATTAAAGCTTTAGAGTGTTATCTTTTTTTGACAACATATACTCCAGACTTTCAACTCCTATATCTCATTTAGCAGCCATACTTATTGTCTAACTAGTTGAATAAATCTAACAGATGATGAAAAATGATTGGTAACACTATTCTTATTGACTTGTATCTATGAAATTGATATCACCCTTATACGTTGAAATACTTAGGCTTCTACAGGAATTCAGTATCACCAACCGTTAGGGTAATGAAAATATGGTAAAATTAGCCCCAACAATTAGCTTAAAGTAATAGTGTCAAAACAGACATTAACCATTTCTATGAACATTTCTTTCGCCTATTTTATTTCTGAAGATGTCCAAGAGACACAACACTTGCTAATAATGAGGCACGTGATTGGTCGCAATTCAACGTTATCTAGTCTACCTATGGGTATGACGTAGAACCTGATTCTTCTAATCCGTCAGGCTTCAAACCATATAGATGTTTACTCTACCTCGTATACCACAATGCTTACAGATAGCTTAATCTTTGGATCCCCCATACTAATTATGATATTACTACTATTATTGATATGATAATGCAGTACTATTACATATATATATTTATTTACATATTTAACATTATACACAATTTAATATTAATGCACTTGATTAGCAAACACAAGCTATTTTGTAATTTGGTTGTAATTCCTCGAGTAATTACAAAACAAATCAATCAGATGAATATTAAATAATAAATGTGAACATTCAAGATTAAAAAAGGAAAACAAAATGTGATATTTTCAACGCCCAATAACCATTTTTATCCCTTTAATGATAAATACCCAGGTCAGAAGGGTATGTGAAGTATACTTAACGACTTTCTTTGAAATTAAAAGCATGGTTCAAAATAATTTCAACGCCCAATAACCATAGTTATCCCTTTAATGATAAATACCCAGGTCAGAAGGGTATGGGAAGTATCCTTAACGACTTTCTTTGAAATTAAAAGCATGGTTCAAAATAATTGCTAAATCTAAGAAAAATAAATAATAGATATAATCCATATTTTTTTGCCAGAACTTTATATCTTGACCTCTAGTAATGTACATACCAAATTAGACGAGGAAAGGTTGTATACATATGAAAGCCTTGGATTTCTTTTTAACTGAGCTTTGATAACAAAAAAAAACAAAAACAAAAAAAAAACAAAAAACAAAAATAAAAAAATAGTTGAACTATAACAAATTAACGTATGAACATACGAAATTTGAAAGGGGCGGGTGTATATGAATGAACTAAGGCATCTTCCAAAACAATACGCCTAAAAGTATTGTAAGTATTAAAACTCAACTAAAGTAAAAACAAAATAGTGAAATTTGGAGAAATGCAAAATATTTCCCTGTTATTTTGCAATGACATCACACCTAAACCTATGATATATTTATATATCGAATTAAAAGGGTGTGGAGTGATTCATGTGGACATATATGCTTTCCAAAATGTTACGTAAAAGCTGTTCGGTTTTGGGGTGACACACCAACGCGGATGCTGGAGCGACAGGTTACAAGGAAACACCGAGTGAGGAATCATTAACATTTTCAAATGCTTTGTAAGCCGAAAGATCCTTAACCCTAACATAGTGGAAAAATCTTTAATTTTCTTTGAAATTTTGATATTAAGTATTGTTTAGATTATGTGATATTTTTAAAGTGGTTTGAATGATGACTGTTTTTTCATTAACTATATAGCTCTAGAGTATTATCTTTGTTCACAAGGGATATTCGAAACTGTCACTTTCTTTTTAATTAAGCATTTTTAATATCTATTTTACTTGTTGAAATGAGACCGTTTGAGTCGGCCGATCGGTGAAATTCGTCTTTTTTCAGGTTTGACGATTTGCTCTAGTTGTGTAGATATTACGAAGTATTATAGTAACATATTGAAATAGTTATAATTTAGATATTTTTTTTTTGTTCCAGACAAACATATACATCAATACTCTCTTAATTACGTGCATGTAATAAATTCTCATGAATGCTCATACATTTGTGGTGTATTTTAAATCTACTATAATCTATTATACCATTCTTAATTATTGGGCAGTATAGTGTATGTAGAATTGAAAACAATCAACCAATGAATATATTGACTGGAGCTAATTGAAAAATGGGATTGGGGGATAGTTTAGATAAAAGTAGAAGCTGATTTAGAAATGGAAATAGAAAGACAAGAGAGAAAGGAAACATAAAGGAAGAGAAGAAGGAACGAGATTTCCGACGAAAGCAAAGGCAATTTCTGAAAGGGTGACAAAAATAACTGACTATTGCTAATAAAACATTTAATGTTAAATGAAGTTTTCAGGTTGCTAATTAGAGTGGCTAAGTAAAGATCTTTATCTAAACACTTTTGACAATAAATATAGTGCTTCATATTTAGTATTATAATATTTTCTGCTCTGTTATTTTGGTTTGGGTTTTGTGCTATTTTACCAAAAATGAATTTTTTTTTACATACATTAAATGTCTCATTACAAGTAGCTTGCACCCAAATTTGGAAAGCCATAATTAAATTTTGGACTTTATTACATTCCGAAAGTACATGCTGTATTGTTTCTTTTTCTATGAAGCAGAAATTACACAAATCAGACTGAACAAATTGAATCTTTTTCAAATAAGTGTTTGTAGCTAAGACATGATGATTAATTCTAAATTGCAACCATTGTAGTTTTGAATTTTTATTTGTGTCAAAAGGCAATATGTATATTTCTTTCCATTCCTCAATAGGTATATTTCCAACTATCGTGTCCCACTTTTCTTGGCATGTAGGCAATACATTATTTTTATTCAATACATTATGCATATCTCTTGTACCTTTTTTACTTTTAATAATAATATCAATATGCAGTGCTATCAATGGTAATGTATGTTTTTTTCAAAATTCCATCCTAATCGTTTAACTGCCAAAATAATACCATTATAATCAAGGAAGTTAGTATTTAAATTAAAAGCTTCATTAAATTCATTCTGTTGAAGAAAGCTGCCATCTTCTTTAAGTACATCATTTATAAAAATCACACCTTTATCAAACCATTGCTTATAAAATACCGTATTATTACCTATTTTTATTAAATCATTATACCAAATTGGTAGAGATAATATTTGTTCAGGCATAAATATTTTAATTTTCCCTCTTAATATATTCCACGCATTAAAAACATCAATCCAAAATTTGTTATGAGGTACATTTTTGATATTATATTCAATATATCTATTTCCTAACGTTAAAAGCTTATTTCTATTAATTTTTGTAAAAAGAAGTGTCTGCCAATTTGAATTTTTCAGACAAATATTTCTAATCCATGTTGATTTTAAGGCCATTTTAAAATGTTGGATACTAACCATTTCCAAGCCACCTTCATAACATTTCACAATATTATCTCCTTTGACCTTTGCTATTGGACAACCCCAAAGGTATTCATTGAACATATTTTGAATATCTTTCATAGTAGATTGGTTAGGTGATGGTAATCCTATAAATAAGTGTGTAAGTATTGGTAGTAGCAGTGTTTTTATTACGGTTACTCTACCTATCGGAGTTATAAATCGTCTATTCCACTGTTTAATTAGTGCCTTTAATTTTGTATTTTTTTCTTTGAAGTTAGACTGAACTATTTTACTGAGGTCAACATTGAAGTTAATTCCTAAAAGATTAAAATGTGTTGAACCCCATGATAGAGCAAGATTATTGACTAATTTCTCTGAACTGTATTTTTTACTCCCTATCCATATAACTTGTGTGTTTGTGTAGTTTAATTTGAGTCCCGATATTTCCCAGAAGTAATTGAGTTATTTTAAAGCATACCTAAGTGATGTTTCAGTACCATCTAGAATAAGAGAAGTATCATCAGCGAATAATTTAGATATTGTTGGATTGCAATGAAGTTTGGTATGTAGATATATCATAGGACACCAGTTATGTTTGTAACCTCACTTTAACCTTTTTCTAAACAAAATGACTGCCATTTCTCAGTCTCTGATTGGTCCAAATTGAGATATTGTCCGATTTTAATGAAATTTGATATGCATGTACCTCATGGGACACGGGCCCCTCTGGTTACCTAAATTTTAGGTTTTACCAAAATGGTCGCCATTTCATGGTCTCTGATTGATCCAAATTTAGATATTGTTTAATTTCAATGAAATATGGGTATAATGGGACAGCAAATTCAACTTTATGGGTTTCGTTTGCTCGGCAACAAGACAGTTTTACTTATTTTTGATTAACATCCTATTAAAAGCCATGGTCATTTAAGGACGTGCCTGGTTTTTTGTGGTGGAGGAAAGCTGGATTACCCCTAGAAAAACCACCGACCTCCGGTCAGTACCAAGTAACTGCCCCACATGGGTTTCGAACAAGCCACCCTGAGATGGACAGATAGTGATAAAATGTTGGGACACCTTAATCACTCGGTCCCGCGGCCCAACAACTAGCAGATATTCTTCTCATTGGTTGAAATTTAGATATTGGGCGATTTTGATGGAAACTGCTGTCATCTGAAACAGAGTTATCGCCCCCCACTACGCTTCATTCTTTCTGTAAAATCCTTCAGGTGTCACCCAACTAGTTAAGCAGTCTTGTTTTTTTTATTTTTTTTATTTTCCAGATACATTCAATAAGTATACATTTATCATTATAATAATATCGTTCTCATCCTTATCAACATCAATTCCCACCTTCATCATCATCATCATCATCATCATCATCATCAATCAATCATCAACATCATCTCTATCAATATAAGTCACTCATTATCATCATCATTTTCATTAATCAACTTTCAGTCATTGATTCAACATTATCCATCTGTTTTTCATTCCCATCACACCCATCAATTACTCATTAACATCATCACCACCACATCATTAGAAATAATCATTATCATTTACAGGAATCAATATTTGTTGCATTGATTAATTAATGAAGACACTAGACATATTTATAAATGTAAGTTAATCTGTATCTTTTTTTAACTGATCATCAATTAGAAAACACATACATCCTCCCTTACATTTTTATTACATTACAGAGAGAGAGAGAGAGAGAGAGAGAGAGATTTTGGGAAAAAAAAACAATCGGACTTACGAAATTTATATCAACATTCCTTATTGATAGTTACCTATCAGGCTACATATCTATTTTCTCACTTCATAACATACTGGCCAATCAGTGGCTGCCAGATATTTTATCCTTGGCTCAACGTTCTATACAAAGGGGCTGTTTCAAAATATATATTTGTTCACGTTTACTTGACTTAGAGTATAATCTTCTTATCCATGTTAACTTCAAAGCTCTAATAAAAGAATATATATCCACCATTCTAAGCCCTCCTTCACTATATTCTTTTACAATAATATCTCTTCTTACCTTATCAACTTTACTGTTCCAGAGAAAATTATAAAGTCCCGAATTTAATTTTTTTAATGAAGGATATATCGGGGTTTGGCAATGATATGAATAAGTGGTTGAGTTGTGAAACCAATAACGACTTTATAACTTGTATTTTACCGATCGGTGTGAGAATTCGCTTATTCCAGTTACTCAGGAGTGATTTAGGTTTTACTAGTTTTTTGTCAAAATTCATTCTAACCATTCTATGTAAATCTGCATTAAACTCAATACCCAATATAGTAAATGTACTTTTCCTCAAATGCAAATTCCACTCTGGACAAAACTTTTCTTCGCTGTATTTTCTACTACCTATCCCAATAACTTCAGTCTTACCCTTGCTTATCTTTAGACCAGATATTTCAGCATATTTTTTTAACTCTTCCAGTGTTTCTTGCATTGACTTTCTTGACCCATCAAGAATGACTAATGTATCATCAGCGTACTGAGACAATAATATAGGAGTATCTTCAATATCAATTCCCTGAATATTTACATTATTCCTTATCCTACCTTATTCCTAGCACTTCTGCACATAATATGAATAGGTAGGGAGAGACAGGGTCACCTTGACGACAACCTCGTTTAATATTGAAAAATGAAGATAAATCCCCTCCCCTGATTAACTGATGAATTTGTCCCTTTTTGTAAAAATATTTATCAATTTTCTTATATCCTTCCCAAAGTTGAAAAATTCCAACACTTTATCAATGAAAACCCACCCTGAATCAAAGGCTTTTTCAAAATCAACATTTAATAGCATCCCAGGAATATCATTTTCATCTGCATACTGCATAATATCATATATAATTATTGCATTCTCTCCTATATACCTACCTGAGATAAAGCCAGACTGATCTGTGTGAATAATTGTATCCAATACTGTTCTTATTCTAGTAGTAACTGTACCTGAGGCAATTTCATACACTGTGTTTAAGAGCGAAATGGGTCTCCAATTCTTAATATACTGTCTTGGCTTATCTCCCTTTGGTAAACAAGATATGATCCCATGTCTTTGTGTTACTGAAAGTTTGTCAATATTAAACCCGTGTTGAATTGATCTGACTACAAAATGCCCTAACTATTTCCAAAAAACATTTAAAGAAGAACTCTACAGTAAACCCATCTGATCCTGGACTTTTATAATTATTCATATTTTTAAGAGTTTGAGAAGCCTCCTTGTAAGTAATATTTCCTTCTAAACTGTGTGATTCTAAAATATTTAATTTTGGTATATTATCATATTAAAGATATTCATTTAAGTTTACATCATGTAATTCACTATCCTCTGAATACCGTTTTTCATAAAATTGTTTAACTTCATTTAAAATTTCCTCTTGGTTTCTAATTATCTCACCATCATCTTTTTCAATTATAGGTATGATTTTAGTAGTAAAGTTCCTATTTTCTAAATTAAAAAAAAATATCTGGACGGCTTCTCTCCCTCTTCAACCCATTTAACCTTAGATCTTAATATATTTCCCTAGAGCTTATGCTTTCTGGTGGACTCTAAGTCTCCCTTCACTCTATTTAAATCTTCCAAGTTAACATTATCTTGCTGTTCTAATCCTTTTACTTGCTCTCTAAGGGATTGTTCTTCACTAGCTCTCTCTGTTTTTTTTCTGATAAGATGAATAAGAAATGGTTTTACCCCTAATTTCAAATAAAACAGTTTCTATAAAAAGCTGATCACTTATTGTAAATTGAATATCTTCATCTGAGATATCTGCTAAATAATTGTTATTATGTATTAGTACAGCATGCTTGGTTTTAATTTCTACTATATGTTTATTAATTAGTGTCAGATACTCCAAATCGTTTAGCAGTGAATTATTAAACTTCCATAACCCCTTTCCTCTCTTAAAATCGTTAAATATTAAAGTTATATACGGTAAGGGATGATCACATCGATAGCCTGGATCAATATTTGTTTTATGTGTACTAGATATAAGATCTTCGGAAGCTGAAAAATAATCTAACCTAGCCTGCTTTACCGGCCTTGTCCTCCTCCAAGTGTACCTTTTACATTCTGGCTGTTGACTTCTAAAAATATCTATAAGCCCAAGTTCATTTATTATCTCTAAAACTCTTTCTCTAGCCCTAGGGTTATTTACCTGCCTGAAGTTAGAAAATCTAAATCAGGATCCAAAATTAAATTAAAATCTCCACAGACAATAAACGAGTCATTACCAAATTCCTGTATAACATCTAGAACCTTATTATAAAATGTTGGTGTATCAGAGTTTGGATCATGTAAATTAATAAGAGTGAGTCTTTTTTTCATCGGTAATAATGTCTAGAGCAATAAAATTTCCACTTAAATCTGTCTTCTCTTTTATAATCTTGATCTCAAAGTTATTATTAGTTAAGCAGTCTTAATATTTATTTTACTAGTTCAAATAAGACTGTTCCAGTCGGCCGATTAGTGAATTTCTTCTTTTTCAGGTTTGATGATTTGCTATAGTTGTGTAGCTATTACGAATAAGTATTATATTAAAATATTATAATATATATGTATATATGTAAAGCCGGAGAAAGAATGATAACATTGTTAATATCGCACATTATCTAAATGTAATCGTGTTGGGGCAAATTATGATAACACTATATGTTGACATACGACAGCCTGTGTCTGAAAAAAGACAAAATATTTCCGACGCCCAATTGCCATTTTATTACTCATATTCCTTTTCCTGATTATATACACACCAGATCAGATGGGTGTGGATGGTATACTGAAAGAACTTAGAAACCTTTGAGGTGCTAATAGTTTAGTTTAAGTATGTCCAAAAAGTCCGCTAATTAAAAAAAGAAAAATGTAAATTATTTCCATATCATTTCGTCCCAAATTGATTTTCAGACCTCTAATGTTTTCCAACCGAGTCGGATGAACCAACATTAACGTCAAAACATTGCACAATCTGAGGGAGCAAACGAAATATGTTCATTAATTTGATCAGAACTTTTCTTCTGTAACTGTAATGAATGTACATACAAAATAAGAAGGATATTTTTGTGTACTCTTATTGACATAGAAACCTCTTGAAAACCTTCAACAAAACCTTAAAGAGTGTCAAAACTCATTTTACGCCCAAAGCATGTTAAAAGTTTGGACACAGTGCAGCATATCTCTAAGTTATTTTTCCAATTTACCACGTCCACACCTCCAATAGATTTATATATCGAATTGAAAGGATGTAGAAAGTATTCTTATATGCGTAGAAGCTTTACAAAAAACTTACACCCAAAGATATGAGGTTTTGGGGTCGGATACCAACACGAATGCTAAGAAATCAGCATTAGCTCACGGTTAAAAAGGAAACCTATGAGAGGAAAGATCCGTAAGTTTTTGCTCTGATATATTGGTTTAAAGTGTTAGTCAGATTACGGAATATATTACACGGCAGTTTCAAAGATTGTTAAAAAAAAAACTGTCGGAAGGTGAAAAATTATATGTAACACTTTCCTTATCTATTTTAATCCAAGTATAGTCTTGGTTGCTGACATAATGGTCACCTTTATAAGTTGACCTACTACAGTTTATACGGGAGGGCATTATCATCAACCGTTAAAGAAATGAATATATGGTGATATTAGACCCAAACATTACTTACAAGTGATACTGTCAGGACGGCACGCCGTTTGACACAATATAGTATTGCTATGGGTAAGACATAGAGGATGATTATTGTAGTCCCTCAGACATAACCATGAGGAAGACAAAAAGATATCATACTTAATAAATTATATACCTTTGGATAGCTTAATCTTTATATCCTCATACGAATTATATTATAGCTATTGAGTAGAATGGGTTTAATAATAATGCATTACTGTTTTACGTTACATGTTTTACATACCTTGAACTATACACAATACAATATTAGTACATTGATACTCGTTAAAGGGGAAAAATTATCTCCAGTATATTTTGACATACCACAGCTTGTATGGGAGGTCATTGTCATAAACCGTTAGAGCAATGAAGATATTTAGTTTGAATTAGTTTGATAAATACGTTACATGTAATCATTTCAAAACAGTAATCAGCAGTTTCTTGGAAGAACTCCGTCTTCCATTGTTCATCTAACGATGTCCAAGGGAGACCAGACTTGTTTATTAAGGTATGTCGTTTGACGCTATTCAATGTTTTCAAGTCTAACTAAAGATTAAAGATCGGGTCCTATTTTTCTATTTCAGAAGACTTATCCAGGTTACCATAACTATTAAGTTAATAGATAGCTTACTCTTTGTATCCCCGTAATAATTTTATGCTTTTATCTATCCATGGATATACCTCTATATCGTGATTCTTTACCATATAATCAATTAATTTACTCGTTATCAATAATGAATTCTTGCTTTCGTCCTCTTTTGAAATTGTATGATGCAAATCCTCGGTGTCACCATGACACATGTCCTCAATAGACATTTTTTTCTGATTAGTTGTATTGCTTCCCTTTTGCCCCATTTAATCTTGTGATTTTATTTATTTTACTATCCATTTTGTATGCTTGTTTCATTACCGCCTATATATTTGAAGTTTTGCATCAATAACTTGACAGATAGCATATTATAATTGGCATCGTTTAGTGTATATATATATGTTAACCAACCAAAACGTGTAGGTTTAATCGTGTAGATAATTTTACTTTACTTATTTTTTTATTAATATCTTTTTATTCAGGCAAACCATGTTTACATATTACAAGCATATGTCCCCTTGCAGGAGGGCATACATCAAACCATTCCCCCAAAACGGTGGCAATAACCAACAGAAAATATTTTATACAATACGATTTCAAATATCAATAAGTTATTTGATATTTGGGATTATCTACACGTTATAAATCCACGGACTAGATCCATAACAAGAGTCAACGAAAAAGAGGTATTTTAGCTATTATTTCAAAGATAATTAATCATAAGTTATTATCAAATAACACTATATCGTGATCAACATACTGATATCAAGATATAACATAAAATATCAAATAAAATTATATGGCTCGACCAAGCCGAGTGCAAGTTTTATTTATTTACAACGTCAAAAAAGATTTACAACTTGTAATCATCCCTCTCTCCCTAGAATACACGTACTCCATACCCTCCTACCACTCGTTATAGATTATTTCATCGACATTGATATATGTCTACGAATATATATGAATCAATATTACAGCCAACCTAGGACAGATGTTCACCTATCAATGTGTTCTCGCTGAATGAGACACCCATAAGCATCCTACCTATTTTTTCCACTCGGAAATGCTCAGATATCTCCGCCACCCGATACTCACGCGTCATACAGCGGCACTCACCATCAACATACTGGTGCCAAGATATAACACATCATCTCAAATAGAATACAATTTCTCGACCACACCGAGACTGATTCGAAGAAAGGGAGAAGGAATGCCCAATTTATAATATATAACTAAATTCTAAGATACCAATAATCTCGAATCTTTAATAAATTCGTCCGAGGCGTTTTCAGAACCGTTCCGTTTGCACATTCTTTCCGCGCTTGTTATCAGAAACAAACGGACTAAAAGCCTCGATGAATAATTCTCTCAATTTCGTGTAACATAAAGGTTTCTTCTTGGGTTAAAATATACATACACTGAAAGTCTTTGATATTGACTGAAAAATGAAATCGTCTAAATTAAAATTACTCAAATTAAATATTAAACAATCCTCGATATTCATCACTGGACACATCCGAGTTCGGGGCCTGGTCAGGGAGCAAATCAGAAAATTGTCTTCCTTCGTCCATTGTGTTGCTATGTTATGTATCAAATCAATGCGTGCAATTCACACCAGGTCTCGAAATTGACGGTATTCCGTAGTAACTCGGAAACCAAATTTCTCCTCGAAAACCAACCCCCGTATACCAGGTATTCCGTCCGGATAACCGATCTTTCTCGTACCTTAATCGGTTCCTATTTATATATGTACAAGACCCTGTTCATTTAATATTTTTCTATCGTGAATGGGTTTTATTAGGTAATACTTCAGGCAAGATGTCAGTGTGAGACACCTGGACAATAGGTCTGGCTAGTTACATCGCCCGAGGTGAATACCTGTCTACTCCTGGTATGTTTGCACCTCGCTTCCCCCAGGTAGTTCATAACAATAATCTTAACAAAACATCCATGATAATAAAGAGTTGTCTTAAATACAGTAGTTGTAAGACAATTAGTATTCAATCAATGAATTATTAAATGGAAGTAATAGGTCTGTCCACGTTCCTATATGAAAACGAGCGCGCAGTTCATGGCGAAAATTTACGAATAACATGACTTATTACGATATACTCTGCTTCAAATTCCGTTATAAGATAATCGAAATCGGCACAAATACGTCCGGACAGCATGATGCCGGAATCCGATTCCGAGTTCACTTTATTGTCGTAAACAACCGAGGACGACTGCTTTATTCACGATGTATACCGTTTGCGATGCAAAATTGTTTGATTATTGTTTAAATTCAATAATTTTGTTTATTAAGTTGATCAGAGATTCATAAAGCTTTCTACGTCTCTGAGTTGACCACTTCAGCACACACCACCTCGACATGTGAACGTCACATGATCGTAATATCTTGACACAACGCGGCAGAATAATTACATATGCGTAATAAAAATTAGTGTTTTTTTTTGTGTGTTTACAAGATAAGGTCAATTGTGACAATTAAAATCATTTGTTTTTCATCTTAATGACTATCACATTACAGTATCATTATGTAGGATGTAGCATAACGATAGTTCAAAGTTTTTCGAAAGTTAAAGTAACATTTTAGAGCTGTTTATTCATTACGGCTATAAATTAATCCCCCGCCCCAATTTTGCAAATGCACTTAAATAAAAAAAAAAACAATTAACAAATTATTTGATTATCATTGTATCTTTTTGTTTACATATATTCGTATTTCCTCATCAATGTATGTCTGTTGATAAAATTATTAAAGGTCAGACCTCACTTTCTGTTATGACCCACAAAAAATAAAGAAATGAATAAATAAAAACATTTTTATTTTTTTTTTTTTTTTTAAATCTAAAAAAAGATAATGACTATTATAATATATCGATTATCATGATTTTTACGGCGTGAAAAATAGCATATCATTATAAACGGGTTCCACTGTATGTATTTATATGTATTGTAATTAATGAAATTGAATGATATATGCACAACCGTTTATTGTTTCGATTCGGCTGAAAACAAGTACTGTTCAATGGATGAAGATAGAATACCAAATATCAAAGGGAGATACAAGGTCACTGTACAATGGTATTCCGTCTGGAATGCCATACGTTTTAGCTCAATGTCTACCCCTCTACATCCATATATGTCAATACATTGCGATCCGGGTATTCATATCATCTAATAGCCGACTTGCACTATGATCAAGGCAGATAATTGGGTCAACCGTCACTGAACTATTGAATTTTTTTAAGAACTCCCAGTCCAGAGCAATGTTGTGTTCTCACGCAGGAAGGTTTGCTCACTGCACACAGAAATCTCGGGATAAAACATTATATTATAATGTATTGAACAGTATTATAATTATTGTAAATTTGAATTAATGAAATGACTGAAAAGGCTGGAATAAACAAACGCCAGTTAAAAAAATATTCACGAAAAGTAAAAAGTTATAAAAATCATAACATAAAATACCCGAATGTGAGTTACTTGTATTGAATTTTCCGACACAAACAGTAATCCGCCTCCCACTGCACTGGATTGAAATAGTTACAATAATTTCAAAACAGAGTTAAGCAGTTTCTTGAAAAACTCCTTCCATTGTTCGTTTAACGGTGTCCAAGGGATACCGGACTTGTTTATTAAGGCACGTCGTTTGACGCCATTCAATGTTTGAAAGTCTAGACATGGATTAGACATGAAGGCAGATTTTTATATTCCGAAAGGGCTACCCAGGTAAAATATTGTACTATACTAAATACTACTATAAACTATGATTTCAAATAACTTTGTATCACCGATAATAATATTCTTTATTATTGAACGCAAACATATGTTAATATGAAAATACATTACAACACATACCGTATCAATGTCTACTCCCCTGTCAAGGAGTAGATTTACTATGTCTTTGTGGCCGTTCAGTGCTGCCATTCCCAAAGGATTCCCATGGAAAACGATAATAACCGACAGATAAGAATTCGTTTTAATATCAATTCAAACATGAACTATTTATTTCATATATATACTTTCTAAAAGGGTATGATTTCAGGGACATCATGTGCAATGACTGCGAAACACACCTCCCGCGGCAATCAGAAACTGCTTATGTTGCAATTTCAGTAACCAATTAAAATACTTGTATGAAGTGTTAATACATTTTATAAACACATACAGGCTATTTTGCAAACTTAATTAAAACTCTAAAAGTAGTAAAAAAAACCTTGAATGTAATGAATATTACATCCAAAATAAGTGAAATCTCTGAAGATATTTCCGTCGCCCAATCGCCATTTTATTACTCATATTCCTTTTCCTGATTATACACACACCAGATCAGATGGGTATGGATGGTATACTGAAAGGACTTAGAAACCTTTGAGGTGCTCATAATTTAGTTTAAGTATGTCCAAAAAGTCCCCTAATTAAAAAAGAGAAAAATGCAAATTATTTCCATATCATTTCGTCCCAAATTGATTTTCAGACCTCAACCGAGTCGGAAGAACCAACATTAACCTCAAAACATTGCTAAATTTGAGGGAACAACCGAAATATGTTCATTAATTTGATCAGAACTTTTCTTCTGTAACTGTAATGAATGTACATATCAAATAAGAAGGATGTTTGGTGTACTCTTATTGACATAGAAGCCTCTTGAAAACCTTCAAAAAATCTTTGGACCGAGAACATGTACTTATAACATATGATTTAAAAATGTGTTTATAGAGAACTTTTAAAAGAAATTCACTTAACAGTTAACATTGTGCGCTTTTAGAAAAATAAAATATGAATCAACCTTGGGATTACATCAGTTTATAATGTTCTGTCAATTTTGTAATATCTGGTTGAAAGTTTAAATTTAGTTATTTATATCAAAGTTTTTCGAGTTGTCAAACTTTGAATTATCTTATATTTTGTAACTGTAATGAGTGTACATATCAAATAAGAAGGATGTTTGGTGTACTCTTATTGACATATAAGCCTCTTGAAAACCTTCAAAAAATCTTTGGACCGAGGACATGTACTTATAACATATGATTTAAAAATTTGTTTATAGAGAACTTTTAAAAGAAATTCACTTAACAGTTAACATTGTGCGCTTTTAGAAATAAAATATTAATCAACCTTGGGATTACATCAGTTTATAATGTTCTGTCAATTTTGTAATATCTGGTTGAAAGTTTAAATTTAGTTATTTATATCAAAGTTTTTCGAGTTGTCAAACTTTGAATTATCTTATATTTATTTTATTACTATAAAAACAAAGATTTTGACTTGGACCAGTGATATACTTTAATTTATTATCAGTGCTTTTGAGTTATCATAGTTCGAGTTAATTAATTTTGATTGTAAGTACATGTATTCTCTTGTCTCCACTAAAACAGAATTTGTAGCAAATTTAAGTTAAACCTACTAAAAGTCAACACCATAGATAAGTACTCTCCTTTTGTAATTATGATTAATTACAAAATAATTATAGAAATTCTATAATCTTCGAGGCTTTGGAAATTAACAGCAGTTGTTTATCAAGTTTAAATCATATTACACTGCACATGTGTTCATAAACATTGTAATAAATTTGGTTTAAATTTGGTTTACTTCATTTAAAGGGTGATTCCATCATAAGTTTAAATTCAAAGGCTAGGTCATCAAAATTAAACTTATTGGAAAATATAATTTTTTCCCAAATAGTAAATCTTCAAATCTTTAATTTACATAAATCAAACAGTTTGACTCGCAGGGTAATTAACACAAGTTCTCCAAATTCTAAGTCCTAAAAATTCTTTATTCCTACCAAAATATCACTTTTTACTTGAAAGCCAGTCAGTATTTTTGTAGGATTCATCATTTTTCTGTACATTTTGGCATTTCCCTGTTCAAAAGGTGATTTCATCAGTAAAAAATGTACATGGTTCTGACATATCTGAAAGAAGGAATGTCCCTCTAAATTGAGTCTCATTATATAATTAACTGCCAGGGTCATTTAAGAACATGCCAGGCATTGGAGAAGTGTTGGAACTTCAAACACCTAATTAGAACACACACAATAAAACAGTCCTTGTATGTTTTGACATTGAGTACAAAAGATTGTTTTAAATTTCCTTTTTATTAATTTCAGGCAATATTTTGTTAAATAAACAGTTACTATACTTAGCAATAGAAATCTGATCTATAATACTTTCAACAGTATAATATGACAATTATTTTATAAACATTGCAATGAATTATTTTTCAGATAAATTTAATTTAAAATTCAATCATTATTTTTGGTACAACCTACATATATGCCATGTTGATCTATGTTTATTTTTGCTGACCTATGTAGACTAACTACACATGTACCAAGCCTGCATTTCATCAATGATAAAAATCTAGGATTATCACATGGGCTTTGTATACTATACTAGAATCTAGACTCGGACATTTTAAATGGTTACTAGCCCCATGTGCTGTAGATAATATAACCTTCTTCTAATTATAATAAACAATGCGAGTCAGACACATCGTATCATCTGTAACTAACAATAAAAAAGCTGGGACGTAACCGATAGGCACTTGTTTCCTATGCATATGCCTAGCCTAGTTGTCTTTCGGCATGTTATTGTTTACAATGTAAATCAAGTGCCTGTCGTAAGCCTAACGTTAACGCTGAGAAAATAAATCGACAAGGCGGCCTATATATTTACGATAGAATCGATCATAACACAGTGTTATCGGCAAATGCCTACCTTTGATCAGATCAGACTGGAACCACATACCAAAATAATTACAAGGACCCTATATACTGAGTTTAATTCCAACGTACTCGCATGTCTTGTTGTGTACAATGTATCTAGGTCAGACGTGAATGGAGACGATGACATTCGGTAATTCACGATCGGTTACGGACGACATGATAAAAATCAAAGCGAAAACATACCGCTGTTTTGTTACTTATTTTTCATCTAAGAACAAAAGTCATACATAACTAATGTTTAAACACTGTTTTGTTACTTATTTTTCATCTAAGAACAAAAGTCATACATAACTAATGTTTAAACACTATAGTGAGACTTTGGTGTTGATATTGTTCAAGATTTTTGCCCATGATAATACTACATCCGGTTTTGAGCCATTCTGGTACCGGTTTTTAGGACCATACGATTTTCTTTGTTCGTATGTATTGGAAGGGAGGCAACTCTTGTCGGAGGTACCGTTTTCCAGTATTTAGAGAGCCTTCGGCGCCCTAGAGCTGCGCTCTTATAATAATGCATTACAACACTTACCTTATTGATATCTGCTCCTTTGTCAAGGAGTAGTGTTACTATGTCTTTGTCACCTCCTCTTGCTGCATGCTTTAAAGGATCTCCCTGGAAAATGATAATAACCGACAGTTAAGGTTTCATCTTTAATAATTAATAACTGATAAATTAGTACTTAAAGACTTAAAAGCTTTTCAGAAGCTATTGATCTCGGTTTTATGATAACAAAATGTTCAAAAAGCCTAAATTAAAAAAAGAGAGAAAAACACAAATCATGTCGTCGGAAATTTATTTCCAGACTAATATACAAATCCGACGCATTTGACTGGGAAATGAAAATAAGTTTCGACAGGATTTATCTTATGTATAGGTTTCGAGCGAATATTTACTTACGCGAATGAATATCTAAAACTTGTTGCTGCAGACTATTAACAATTGCTTTTCCAATTTGGACAACCACCAAATATTTAAGTGATAATATTTTTTTTTTAAAGATCTACTTAATCAAATTGACATATATCTCGAGTTCAGTTGTTTAAAATGACATGATTAGCCAATGCTGTACAGATATATATTGTGATTATGCTGATGTGAAAGCCTCTTCACATCAGGGGTGTGGATGTAGTTTCAACAAAAAACGGCACGTTGCGCATGCGATTTCAACTTTCACTTTGTCGATGCATTCGTGATCGTAGCTTGGATCGGCTGTCAGGGCAACGACAAGGACCGTGGTTTTACCACAGTGTTGAATCTAGAAAACTTGCACTTACAACAGAGAACTTCTAACTATACTTTATGTCTTTAGTAATCGTCTGTTAATAATCAATTGAATTAATAACGATCCATTGCATTCGTCTATCAACGTTGTTTTGTTTCTTTATGCCAATTTCGGTACTTAAACCACTGAAGAGTTCCAATATTGAAGCATGAACATTAACACTTGCTCTATAGATCGTCCTAGAGCACCAGACTACCCAAAATCAATACTCATGAAACAGATAAGAGTGTGAAGGTATTTGTACCAGAACAACGAAAAGTGGTTACATTCTTAAGCAAATGACAAACATCGTCAAAACAATTAAAAAAGTAGCCAATTAATCGGCACTTCGTCGATTAAAACCAGTTTATAGCGCCGTTATGTTACTGTACGTGAATAAATATAAGAATGTACTGAACTTTTCCTCGGTTTCTAAGTACGATGAACAAGTGTATCACATTTGGTTATACGGCAGAATACGTTAGTCGGGTGCTCTGACCTAATGTATCGACCAGGTGTTAATGTAGGCCTTCGCGCCGGTTATGTGACCACGAGAGAACACGATGACAGATGAAAACCTCCCGATAAGGACGTTGGACACCCAACATTAATATATTATAAATGCAACATTAAGTCGCATGCGCATTTATTTTCTCGCGGAATTTGCCAAAATCCCGTGACAATTATACAATATTGCATGAATGTTTCCCCCCTGGCCTGCAGTGCGTCCTAAGATCGCGAGACTATTTCGGCAGTACTTGACGAATTGGAATTGTCCTCCATGTGGCAATTGTGTATTACAATATTAAGTATACAGACAATTTCAGCCGAACTTGCACAGATTCGTACCCGCTTTCCCACTCGAAAACGCTGGACACTTTCCGCAATCTGATACTAACGGACCATACCGCGGCCTTCTCATGCCCTTTCAAACATGAGAAAACGATTTTATTCTTATATTTTCCATTTTAACGATTGAAATAATATATTTTTACACTAAAAAGTATATTAATGTTTTATCATATACGGATCTTGGATGGAATTGCAACGTTGATGCCGGTATAACACTATTAAAAATGAAACTCCCTATTTGGAATCTGTATCATTTCAATTGGTATGCACGTAGAAAATTTAATTGGTTGATTAAAATGCTGATTTCAAGTGTTAAACCGATGATGGGATATAGTCGAAAGTGGTTAGAACGAATATAGACTTTCTTTAAATTAAAGCTATAGAGTGTTATCTTTTTTTGACAACATATATTCCAGACTTTCAACTCCTATATCTCATTTAGCAGCCATAATTGTTGTCTAACAAGTTGAATAAATCTAACAGAAGATGAAAAATGATTGGTAACACTATTCTTATTGACTTGTATCTATGCAAAATCTTGGTAGATGAAATCGATATCACACTTATACGTTGAAATACTTAGGTTTCTACAGGAATTCAGTATCACCAACCGTTAGGGTAATGAAAATATGGTAAAATTAGCCCCAACAATTAGCTTAAAGTAATAGTGTAAAAACAGACATTAACCATTTCTATGAACATTTCTTTCGCCTATTTTATTTCTGAAGATGTCCAAGAGAGACAAGACTTGCTTATATTGAGGCAGGTGATTGGTCGCAATTCAACGTTATCTAGTCTACCTATGGGTATGATATATAACCTGATTCTTCTAATCCGTCAGACTTCAAACCATATAAATGTTTACTGTACTTAGTATACCACAATGCTTACAGATAGCTAAATCTTTGGATCCCCCATACTAATTATAATATTACTACTATTATTGATATGATAATGTAGTACTATTATATATATATATATTTACATATTTAACATTATACACAATGTAATATTAATGCACTTGATTAACAAACACAAGCTATTTTGTAATTTGGTTGTAATTCCTCGAGTAAATACAAAACAAATCAATCAGATGAATATTAAATAAGGATATGTAAAAATTCAAGATAAAATCAAGAAGAAAAATGTGATATTGTCAACGCACAATAACCATATTTGTCCCTTTAATGATATATACCCAGATCAGAAGGGTATGGGAAGTATACTTAACGACTCTCTTTGAAATTA
Organism: Pecten maximus; assembly: GCF_902652985.1. Classification (NCBI taxonomy): domain Eukaryota; kingdom Metazoa; phylum Mollusca; class Bivalvia; order Pectinida; family Pectinidae; genus Pecten; species Pecten maximus. The sequence goes on along the minus strand of NC_047031.1, from coordinate 7,052,234 downwards.
AAAGCATAGTTCAAAACATTGCTAAATCTAAGAAAAATAATAATAAATATATTCCATATTTTTTGCCAGAACTTTATGTCTAGACCTCTAGTAATGTACATACCAAAATACAAGAGAAAAGGTGGTATACATATGAAAGCCTTGGATTTCTTTTTAACTGAGCTTTGATAACAAAAAGAAAATTAAAAAAAAAAGAAACAAATTAGTTGAACTATAACAAATTAACGAATGAACATACGAAATTTGAAAGGGGCGGCTGTATCTGAATGAACTAAGGCATCTTCCAAAAACATACGCCTAAAAAAATATTGTAAGTTTTAAAACTCAACTAACGGAAAAACAAAATAGTGAAATTTGGAGAAAATACAAAATATATTTTCCTGTTATTTTGCATTGACATCACACCTAAACCTATGCTATATTTGTATATCGAATTAAAAGGGTGTGGAGTGATTCATGTGGACATATATGCTTTCCAAAATATTACCTAAAAGCTGTGCGGTTTTTGGGTGACACAACAACGCGGATGCTGGAGCGACAGGTTACAAGGAAACACCGAGTGAGGAATCATTAACATTTTCAAATACTTTGTAAGCGGAAAGATTCTTAACCCTAATATAGTGGAAAGATCCTTGATTTCCTTTGAAATTTTGATATTGATTAAATATTGTTTATACTATGTGATAGTTTTAAAGTGGTTTGAATTATGACTGTTTTTCATTAACAATACAGCTCTAGAGTATTATCTTTGGTCACAAGAGATATTCAAAACTGTCACTTTCTTTATAATTAAGCATTCTTAATATCTAGTTTACTTGTTGAAATGAGACCGCTTGAGTCGGCCGATCGGTGAAATTCGTCTTTTTCCAGGTTTGAAGATTTGCTTTAGTCGTGTAGATATTACGAAAATATTGTAGTAAAATATTGAAATAGTTATAATTTAGATATTATTAGATTGCAATGAAGTTTGGTATGTAGATATATCATAGGACACCGGTTATGTTTGTAACCTCACTTTAACATTTTTCTAAACAAAATGACTGCCATTTCCCAGTCTCTGACTGGTCCAAATTAAGATATTGTCCGATTTTAATTAAATTTGATATGCATGTACATAATGGGACACGGGTCCCTCTGGTCACCTAAATTTCAGGTTTTACCAAAATGGTCGCCATTTCATGGTCATTGATTGGTCCAAATTTAGATATTGTTTGATTTCAATGAAATATGGTTTTAATGGGACAGCAAATTCAACTTTATGGGTTTCATTTGCTTGGCAACAAGACAGTTTTACTTATATTTGTTTAACATCCTACTAAAAACCCGGGTGTTTTAAGGACGTGCCTGGTTTTTGTTGTGGAGGAAAGCTGGATTACTCCTAGAAAAACCACCGACCTCCGGTCAGTACCAGGTAACTGCCCCACGCGGGTTTCGAACACGCCACCCTGAGATGGACAGCTAGTGATAAAATGTTGGGACACCTTAATCACTCCGCCCCGCGGCCAAACAACTACCAGACATTCCTCTCATTGGTTGAAATTTAGATATTGAGCGATTTTGATGGAAACTGCTGTCATCTGAAACAGAGTTATCGCTCCCTCACTATGCTTCATTTTTTTCTGTAAAATCCTTCAGGTGTCACCCAACTAGTTAAGCAGTCTTAATATTTATTTTACTAGTTCAAATAAGACTGTTCCAGTCGGCCGATTAGTGATTTTTTTTTCTTTTTCAGGTTTGATGATTTGCTATAGTTGTGTAGCTATTACGAATAAGTATAATATTAAAATATTAGTACATAAAGCCGGAAAAAGAGTGATAACATTGTTATTATCGCACATTATATAAAGGTAATCGTGTTATGTTGACATACGGCAGCTTGTACGAGAGGTCATCATCAAAAACCGTTAGAGTAATGAATATATGGTGACATCAACCCGTCAAATAGTTACAAGCAATACTTTCAAAACTGTCTTTAGTAGTTTCTTGAAAGATCTCCTCCCGTTGTTCGCCTAACGATGTCCAAGTGATACCAAACTTGTTTATTACGGCATGTGATTTTATGCCTTTTAACGTTTTCTAGTCTAGCTATTGGTTAAACATCAAGCCAGATAACAACATACTATGTAAAATACTGCCTTTATTTGGCTTTCAGATAAATTGATCTTTGTATCCCCGTCATTTTTTGAAATTATCCTTGAGCGTAGACATGTGTTAATATGATAATACAAAGCTACACTTATCTTAATACTATCTGCTCCTTTGTCTAGGAGAAGTGTTATTTTGTCTTTGTGACCTCCCACTGCTACATACATTAAATACATACATACATGCCTTGATAATTTGCTATAATTGTGTTGCTATTACGAGGAGGCATTATAGGGAAATATTGGAAATGATCGTTAACACAATTATCATCGAACAGTATTTAAATAAAATCGTTGTAGGTGGAATTATGATCACCTTTATAAGTTTCCATACTGCAGCTTGAACAGGAGGTTAATGTATGGTGAGATAAAGTCCATAAGGTTGTAATTAGTTAAGGTAATGATTTCAAAACAGACATTAGTTATTTCTTGAAAGAACTCCTTATTCCATTGTCCGTCTAACGATGCCATAATACATAATACGTTTTCTAGTCTACCTAATGGTTAGACAGCAAGCCTGGTATATCTATTTCGGAAGACTGGCAGAGGTTAACAATACTATATGCAATACTGCTATTACAGCTTAATCCCTGTATCGTCTGTAATGATAATACTATTATTATTATTATGCGCAGATATGTGTTAATAAGGTAATACCGTACTCTGCCGCCTTTCCCAAAGGATCCCCCTGGAAAATGGTAGGAACAGACAGCGATATTTATTTCTTAATATGTATTTTTAACATGAATTAGTTACTTCATATGTAGGATTTCTAACAGGTTATGAATCCACAGACTAGATACATAGCATTTGTAAACGAAATATCATATTTTGTTAATCAATAATTTCAGGGGTAACCGATCATCAGTTGACTGTTACATTTAAAATCATATTAATGTTTTAATAAGTGCAATGACTGCGAAACACACCTGCATCGGCCTTTGGAAAACGCTAATATTGCAAGTTCAGTAAAGAGTTAAACATGTTAGCTCTCAATGCATCCGATAAACAAACCAAGTTATTTTGTTTACTTGATTCAAATTCTAAAATGTATCACCAAAAAAAACCTTGAATCTGATAATCAGTTAGTCCAAAATGAGTGTGGGCAGAGCTATAAGGATGTGCCTTATAAGGATGTGCCATCAGGTAAACTGAAACTTCAGTCAATTTCATCCGTTGCGCACACTTTTTTCAGTACATGAATTAATTTATTGATTAATGTTAACATTTGGAAACACCGTATACCATTGCTTCAATGTTAATCTACGCTGCCTTGACGAACGTATCAATGCAGTCAGGATCAAATGGCGTGATTGTTACAGCATTGTGACCAACATCGTGGAAACGTCTGCTATGTACTACGGATGAATCAAACGCAGCCAGGACAATAGAGTCATGTTGGCGCTGTGATGATCATCGTCATGGCATCGTATATAATGTTATTGTTTTTTAATATGTTGTATAAAATAATATGCTATGCACTATATCATTGCTTCCTTTGGTCACCATGGTACATTTTTGTAAGATACGTTTAGTTGTGTCTGCAGTTATCACAGCTATGATTTTACTGTATTCAATAACATAAATAATGTGATTGTTCTTCAGTTTTTGATATATTTCCTTTCCTCTTTTTACACGGGTCTCATAACATATCTTTACTGTGAGGATGGCATTTCTTCGGTGCTAAATTTTCTGCATTACTTGGGTAAATGCATATTTGATGATATCCCAATCAACGTGAATTGCGAGATATAGAGGTTACACAGTGAGTGTTTGTTGGATATGGAATTTAATTTCACCCGAGTAAGGCTTTTTTGTGTGCGTGTAACATGTTTCTACCACAGTTATATCGGCTTGAATCAAATAGTAACGTTGTCAAGCATAATTTCGCGAATGCAACTGGGTTGTAAAAGAGACGACCTGGATCTTTTGATATTTGATATACCTCGATACTAGTGGGGTGACACCTGAAGGATGTCACAGAAAGAATGAAGTGTAGTGAGGGGCGATAACTCTGTTCCAGCAGTTTTCATGAAAACCGCTCACTATCTACATTTCGACCAATAAGAAGACCTGTGTTGTGGGCCGCCGTAGCCGAGTGGTTAAGGTGTCCCGACACTTTATTACTAGCCCCCCAGCTTTCCTCCACTACAAAAACCAAGCACGCCCTTAAATGACCCTGGCATTAAATAGGACGTTAAAAAATAAGTAAACTGTTTTGCTGCCAAGAAAATGAAACCCATTAATTTTACCTTGCTGTCCCATAATACCCCTATTTCATTGAAATAAAACAATATCTAAATTTGCACCAATCAGAGGCTAGAGAAATTGGCAACCTTTTCGGTAAAATATGATTATTGTTAAGTGAGGTTACAAGAGACCTATGATATACCTACATACCAAATTTAAATTTCATTGCAATTGGACAATAATGAAATCTTCGAAAACTAATACGTTCCGTTACCATACTTAATTCTTTATAATATTCTAACGTCAATTCATCCATCGGAATCCTGAGATCTCATTACCACGATAGTTAAGAAATAATTAACGATGATTCGTGTAATGTTGTAAGATATACAACGAGAACGAGTATTGAGGTTTATACCCCCATACACCTCAACATAACTTTATTCAATCCTTATATTTATATTTTTTTGATATTTTGTACAATATTTTGTCTTTGACAAAAAGGGACTTGTGCAAGTCTACCACGGAAATGTACGTCATCACTCTTCGTCTACATATGGTTAATACTTTCAGTATTTCTTTCGTGAACAAACTTAATAGCAATTAAAACAAAAATTAGTTTTAAAGGAATTTATTTCATATAAATATGATCACTTTTGAAAAGGAATTAAAAAAATATAGTCCAAGCTCGACAAATGTATTCCTACGCCGGACTTGATATAGTTCATTGAAAATGACTCGAGTTAACTGTGGTAGGTTCATTGAGTCTGAATTGAGTGGAAATATAAATATATAGCATTGTAACAGCCGTGACTCACAAACGTGTATATTGACACGTGCGTGTATATTGGAAAATAATACATTGTTTGTAACCAATCAAAACTGTCGTTGCATAGCAAACATGGTAGAATAAAGAATAATTGATCAATTTCGTTGCTTATACTGCCGTTCATTATATTTTAAAATTAATTAGTTTAGAATACCTCTTGAGTATTAATACTAAAAAAACAATTCCATAAGCGTACACAAAATCCTAAACATCACTTCTTGTTATAAAGTCATATATAGAGACCGAGTTCACAATAATCTTCGTTTTATGTTTCATTGTAATATTAAAATTCATAATAACTTCCTAAAATTGGATTTACAATTTGTTTTTATTTCACTTGGCTAAGATCAACATCTGAGAGAGAAAGGTATAATGGTTTCAACACAGCATGTTGGACATAATCAGGAGATGTCTGTCAACAGCTGTCACCAAATACAGATTATATACATCCGGGTCAGGCGTAGAGGTCAAATCCACACCCAAAAGTGTGTTATCGATTTGCGTAACACAACCGGCCAATCAGCTTGTGTTTCACGTGAACAAAGTCCCTGTGTAGAATGCGTTTCTGTGGTTTGTATCTGTTTTCCCGAGTAAATACATGTAAGACATGAAACGGGTACTTTGTAAATGATACGAGGACAAAGAGTAGTGTGTTGAGATTTAGAAAATCACAAATACACACTGTTACTGCGAAAATAGAATGACGTAAGATTCTGGTGTAAAAAAGGCGGGAATTCCCCAGGCGCGGGTTCCCCAGTGCAGTGTAAATGTCGGGCTTACTGTCTTTCGATTATACGTACCCTTGTGACCTCAGCGGAAACTGTTGCATCACGGACACGACAAGAAAAAGAATATAATGTACCATATATGTAGAAACAATATTAATTATGTATTTTGGATAGAGATGTTTGTGATAAATATGTAAAAAAAAAAAAAAAAAAAAAATGTAGGGAAGTAGAGAATTGTGTCTTTTGTATTTTCTCTGATATTGCAAAATTGTAAGAAATACTGGCAGTGACAATAAATACAAGAAGCTCACCGAGCGCTACAAGTTCAATCAAGCAGAACAGAGACTTAGTAACGTCACTCCTGACGTACGTCCGTACATGTAATAGACTCTCCGGAATGTGTGACCTCGCGGTACATAGTACCTATGTTTAAAACCCTATTGTGACCGTTCTGTGATAGATATAGAAAAACTAAAGATACAGTTTTCTTTGGAATTACATGTACCTGTGATGTGTGGAGTTTCAATAAGTTGGCTTTATGCGTCAATTATCTAGGCCGAGTTGTGCAGAAAACAGCAATCAAAGTGTCGAATTTGGCGTGTTTGTACTCAAAATATCTCCATAACTACATTGTTCAGAGATATACGGAACATGCAAGGACTAGATCACACCGAGTTTTACAAGTGTGGAAAGTTTAATCAAAACGTATAGAGTCGTTTTTCAGTTAGCTCCGGCAAAGTAGTCTGAACTAGCATCGTCCCGCAATACACTACATTCCACACATTCTTGGTTACGTCACGTACTCGTGACGTAACATCCGTAATCTCTCGAAAAATACGACCCTTTATCAAAACATTATTGTGGCCGTTCTATGAAAGGTATAGAAAAACTGAAGATATCCTTTTCTTCAGAACTATCTCTACTTGCTATGTTTGGAGTTTCAGATTTTCGGATTGAAATAAAATTAATAATAATTATTGATAACAGAAGCTGCCAGTCAAAATGACGATTTTGGCATGTTTGACCCAAAATATCTCATAAATACAATTTTCACAGGAATACCCCACACATCCAGACCTAGATCGAATCGAGTTTTACGATGGTTCAAAAAACAATAAAGATTGTATGTGCCATTTTTCCCACCCTCAAATCGCTACAATAGCCGGCAAAATGGGTGAATTAGCCGATACCTTCATTTCGCTCCGCAAGGAGCGATAACTGAGTTATCGCCCCTTACTACACTTCATTCTTTATTTTGATATTAATTTTGTTGTTTTTGAATACGAGTTTTACCAACTACATGCTATACATTACAAAAAAAAAAAAAAAAAAACGAAAATTTCTTTTAAACATTTATTTTATTTTTAATTTCTGAAGTAGTTTTTTTTTTTTTTTTCAATTTCATCGTATTTGAGAATTTCCAGTACTGATCACTTTCTGTGAAGGGACATAACTCTATGCTTGATACCATGTAATCAATTAATTAACTAGTTACAATAGTTCTTTCTTCTAAATATGTTTGATTTGTCACGACGCCAAATGTCCTCAATACATATATTTTGCATTAGTTCTTTTCGTTCCATTTGCCCGATTTAATCATTTGATGTGCTTGTTTTTCGTATCCATTTCTATATGCTTAAGGTAGAGTATCAAACTAAAATTTGTTGGGATTCATTACCGCCTGCATATTTGATGTTTTGCATCAAGAACCTGTCATCATTTGGGGTATATATATCAATTTACCAAAAGAGGTGTACTTGATTTCTTATTAATCATCTTTTAGTTTTAAAATGAATTTATTAGACCCCCACGTCCAGGCCTTACTTATAAGGGTACCCACTCCCAATGGAGACAAGTTTCCATTAGCCCAATGTAATTCCCTGGACATTTCTTTTCCACCACTTTGGGTATATTACGGTCACAAATGAGTTATTCTTGATGTTATGTAATATCTGCTTTTTCTATTGAACTTATCTGTTCTTTTCACATAATCACATTAATAGACGCATGTTTTGGTGAATGAGAAGGTATTTTTATTCAAATCATTTTCTGTTTCTGGTGTTTTTAATATCCAAACTGTGATCATATAAATTACACTTATCGAATTTAAAGTTTCTGATCGTAAATGCAATATTAAGTACATGCATATGTTTCTATTCGTCAACGTTAACAATATCGTTACACACTTCAATACATTTAATTGCATAAAAGGACTTTGATCTTCGGTCATTTGACCTATTTTGCATTTATACCAATTTGTTTCATACGTGGAAAATGCGTATCAGATTTGAAATACCCAAAACATTCACAATAAAGTTACTATTCCGGCGCCGAACTTAAACACATCTCAATACTAAGTTAGCCATCCGGGTTAAGATAGTCCTACTTTATTTTATAACGCCATGACTATATTGCTTACAACGGAATTTGATCTGAGGACATGTTGAATTGATATATAAACGCCTATGCATCAGCGGATGATAGTATGATGCACCCAAGGATATTTGATGCGAACCCCAAAGTAAAGGAAAACTTCAGCTTTGCTCTGATGTTACACTATTCAATTCAATGATATATAAACATCTATGTAATTTATCGGAATTTACAAATTTGTAAATGAAAAAATAATTCCGAATGAAGCTTTTTCATTTCCAATTTCTGACATTTTGCATTACAACTGTCGGTGAGCTCTTACCGTATTCATGTTTACTCCTCGATCCAAAAGTTCTTTCACTCTGGCTTTGTTGCCTTCAGCAACAGCGGTCACCAGATCGAAATAGATCTGAATAAAAAAACATCCCAACATTATGACAATGCATTTTGTCCGGTGTCACGGTCGATTAGCTGTTCAAAACATGAATACGAAGGCATTTGGAAACGTTCAGATGAATTATCATATGAGACCGTTGGCATATAATTAAGATTCAACATGACATTACAAACATAGATTGAATGTACTTACTTCGAAAAGAAAAAAAAACAAATCTACGATATCGTTTGTCTATGATACAACTAATTCAGGCGGACAATATCGCTTTGATAAATAATGCAATACATTTACATTTGTGATATAAACTCATATTGTGATTTATGTAATGAAAATAGTATGATTTCCTGGACGTTTTTCAGATCCTGGTAAATCCAAAGTTAAATCCTATTCCTACGCCTTTAATCCCGCTAGTCAAAGAAGATGCCCCTAGTCTGACTGATCGCAATTCTGACATGTTGTCTCAAAATGGGGCTATTGCAGATCAGGGTAGCACATTGACAGAATCTCGATGTTCGGCAGATGAATACAGATACAACTTATTTACCTCTCTGTTAAATGGCGATTGACATCAATTATAGAAATTATAGAATGTGGTATTATAATACAAAATCTGTTATGTACACATATCGATATAAACATGTACTCCGCGTTATTTGTGAATTACAAATAAACATAAGAACGGCAGTCTTTCGGCCTTTTTAATACCAAACAAATTATACCCCATTCGGAATTAAAGAAAGAGTCTTCAAATACTGTCAACATGATACTGATCACAAATACCCAAACATTGAATTTCAAATGATCACATGTAAGCATGTATTACGCCATATCTCGAAATGTGTTTTATAATAGAATATTAACTATATTTACAAGTCAACAAAACTAAACTTATTTATTTGGAGTTAGAGAAAGAACAAATTCGTACTTTTATCCCAATTTAAAATTACTACCTGTAGTTATGTTTGTATTCGACATGACCTTGAATTAAACAAACACGTCTGTTCGAGAGTAACAATTAAGAAACCACTTACACCGTGACTCGCCATAGTCCGAGTTATTCTATTCAGGGTATTCTAGTTGTAAACTGTATAAGTATTCACAATCACACAACGTCGTGGCATTTGTTGCCGTCCTGACATCTGCAAGTAAAAATAATTGAAATATGAGGCGCATCACTCATGATAATGTAAAACATAGAAGCAGGAAGTATAGCTTTGTGAGTTCAAATTTTCTAAATTTTATATTTTTGAGGGTATAATCAGCTGTTCTCTTTAATTTTTTATTATTTTGTGCCATATGTACCAACGAACAATCCCATTGTTCTGTTCTCTTTCACGGTCGACATCGATGGTGTATTATGTGTAGCAATTCAAAAGAAATAGATGTTAATTTAAGTTTTGGAGGATAAACTGGACCGTGGGTTGTGTGAGGTAATTGGGAATACATAAGAGAGTGTTGTATGTGTTGTTTTGGAACAATTACAAAAGGGTGTAGTCGGAGTAGTTCTGGAGGATAAACTGAAGGATGTGGTCGGAGTAGCTCTGGAGGATAAAGAAGAGAGTTTGGTCGGAGTAGTTCTGGAGGATAAACTGAAGGGTGTGGTCGGGTAGTTCAGGAGGATTATGAAAAGGGTGTTTTCGGGGTAGGTCTTGGGGATAAAAAGAAGGTGTGGTCAGAGTAATTCTAGAGGATAAAGAAGACGGTGTCGTCGAGTAGGTTTAGCGGATAAGTTATTGAGAATAAACAGAAGACTATTATCAGAGTATGTGAGGGAGTGGTTTGTGGTGTTATTGAGGATGAATAAATGTGTTATCTATGTAGTTGTCTGGGACAAACAAGAGGGTGTGGTCGGAGTAGTTCTTGAGGATAAAATGAAGGGTGTGGTCGGATAACGTTTTGAGAATAAACATGAGGGTGAAGTCGGGGTAGGTATGGAGGATAAACAGAAGAATTTAATTAATGTAGATATGGATAATAAACCGTGGGGATGTGGTCTGTGAAATTCTGGATGATAAACAGTGAGGGTGTGGTCTGTGAAGTTATGTATGATAACAGGAATGTGTGGTTCGTGTAGTTCTGTGGGACAAACTTATAATATGGTCTTTGTAGTTATGAATGATGAGGAAATGTTAACAGAAATAAGTAAAACAATTTACCATATAGCATACATCTAGACCAAAAGTGTTTTGTAAAAGGCCGTTTTACTAGACACAAAATAATATAAGTTGTCTTTTTTAGATCGGAAAAAAATAGCTTCAGATATAGTAAAGAGGCTATCATTTTGTCTTCGAGATAATTTTACTTTAAATGACCAGTCGCTTAATTTTTCCTATATCTGGTGTTTTTTGTTCATACTGTGATATATACAAAATGAGAAACGTATAAGTCTACCGTATACATTCACTGTTGTATATTGACTGTTATCTCGCTAGTACTTCGTATGCATGCGTATACAAACATTTACCTGGACACAGGGAAACACGAACGAAGTACGAACCTCAAAAAACGGGTTTACAAAAGAGAAAGAAAATCTCTTGTGTACAGGTAAATGTAACTGTCTATTATTGCTGTACCACGCCTATAAATATATAAACATGATAACAGACTGCAAAGTGTGATTGTATTCTTCATAACAGTAACACAAAGATAGGATCGTGACTCAAAATGTATATTTACCAACAACTTGGATGTTACAATGAGAGTAGGGAATCTGGTTATCTTAACAATGAGCACCATACCACTCTCCACTCGTCTTATACAAGGTCGGGGATAGTTTCACGACCCTAACGATAATGTCTACATTATCTCTATGTGTGTTCGTCGTTCAACTTAACATTGGTCACTACAGGACTTACGGATATTTACTTTCCGTTCCGTCTGTTTCCCTTTCCTTTCGTTTCAGTATGATTATAGATCAATTCTAGATATAACCTATGTTATATACCTGTGAGTATTGGTCGGGTTTCTTTTTCGTAATCAGTTTCCCATCTTATCACGGTCCATGGTAATCGCATTATTGGGAATATGTCGTTTGTCAAACTGGGTTTTACAAATTCAGCGACACGACCAAATCGTGTTTACAAAAGAATGTTTATTTATATGGACGCATATGTCACCGTTCCGAATGTTCCAAATTATTTTTTTTCGATTCTACAATAATTGATTGTAAGAACTGATATCAAGACATTTTTTCTGAAAAAAAAGAAGAATGAATGAAAAAAAATATAGTGAAATAATACTTTTGCTAATGATCCTTTATATGAAACCTTCCACTTGACTTCTCTAATGAGAGGATAGAAATACTACACATACCCGGACTATCAGGAATGGAAGCATGATTGATGTTTCCTTTTATTCCAATAGATTCTGAGGAATCTAGCATCTGTACTTCAGGAATCGAATGACACACACTCAGAAGAGGCCGAAAACACAGAAGGGTATTGATCTGAAACTGAGAGAAAGTAGAAAAATAATTTATATGGATTCAACAATGAAGCTCAGAATCTCCAGGATCTGATCTCCAACCTGAAACAGACATATATGTATACAAATTATATCTACATCAGATTACAATACAAATTACATCTACATCATATTACTAACAGTATAATGTACTGCAAAAAGTTATTTTTATGTTCTTCATAACAGCAATACAAAGCCTCAAAATGCAAATTTACATTGGATGTTGTTACAATTAGAATATGGAATGTCTGGTAACGATAACATCCCATACCCCCCCCCCCCCAAACTTCAATTGTATTATACAAGGTCGAGAGTAGTTTATCTTTTGTTTAATTTAAGCTTTGGAGTATAAAGTGGCACGTGAGCTATGCAAATACGAAGGAGAGTGTTGGTTTGGAAAAAAAACCCACAAAAGGGTGTGGTCGAAGTAGTTCTGGAGGATAAACTGAAGGATATGGTCAGAGTAGTTCTGGGGGATAATGAGGAGGGTCTGGTCGGGGAAATTCTCGATGATGAAAATACGCCCAGGTAACGTGCATATCTGATTATAGCACAAACTCTGAAGCTTTTAAATTATATATCGACGTTTACAAAGTAGAACAATAATCTTATATGATTTCAACAGTCAAGCTAAGTAATAGATATATGACTATAGTAGTGTTGCTATACCATGTTTCCGCCTTTAAATACACTAAGAGTATAACAGACTGCAAATTGTGATTTTCTTTCTTCATAACATATTTTTTCCTCTGTGTGTTCCTCGTTCAAGAAAACTTAACATTGGTCACTACAGAATTGGAGGATATTTACTTACAAATGAAATTGTACAAAGAACAAATGTTGTAGGATATGTTCTCCAGTTTTATTAGGTATATTCGGTTAGCAGATAAGGGAGATACGACCATTTATCTTACACCGAAGTGCTATTGGCGTAGTTTGGCGTAGTAGGGAGTTAAGGGGTTAATTAATGGCTGTGTGTATCAAGGACAAGGTATATGAAATTCTGGAATAAAGACAGTTATTGGTAACCAAAAGGTATTCATATATGTCAGAACTACATAGTCCTTACCCTCCTGTATATCCAAAACTACACAAACCACATTTTCCTATTTATCTTTAAAACTACACAGACAACACATTCCTCTTTATCCTCAATAACTACACAAAACACACATGTATGTTTAGTATCCTGAAATACACAGAACATACCTTCCAATTTATCAACATGAACTACAAAAACCATACGCTCCGGTTTATCTTCCAGAACTACACAAACCATAGCCTCGTGTTGATCCTATACACTACATAGGTCATACCCGAATGTTTATCCTTTAAAATACCACAGACCTTACCCAGCTGTTTAACCTCCAAAAATACACAGATAGCATTCTCCTGTTTATCCTTAGAAACAACACAGATCATATTCTCATGTGAATCATCCAGAAATATACAGATCCTTTACAACAACACGATAACAACTTCCTGTTTATCCTCAATAACTACACAGAACACACTCTCATGTTCATCGTCCTAATCTACACGGACCATATCCTCATGCTCATCCTTTAAAACTAAATAGACCATACCCTCATATTTGTCATCCAGAACTACACAGAACATAATCATAATTATTCAAATGGTGATTCTTAAGATTTGTATAGACCACACCTTCCTGTTTATCATCCATAACTCAACTACTTTACCATGTATCATACATCTAGACCAAAAGTGTTTTGTAAAAGGCTATTTTACTAGGTACTCAATATACTCGTGATTCAATTTGCAGTGGAGAGTGCAAATTTACAGCAACACAATGATATCCGATGATTTTATTTTCACACTACGTTATATACAAAATTAGAACAAACTCGAAAATTATAAGTTTAAAGTCTAACGTATAAATTCACTGTTGTATATTGACTGTTAACTCGCTGGTATTTCGTATGCATGTGTATACGAACATATACCTGGACACAGAGAAACACGAAAAATCGACACAATCTGAACAAACGGGTTTACAAAAGAGTTTTATTAATAGAGGCAGTCTTGTGCAGAGTTAAATGCTTCGCAGAGGTAGGGTACATATCTGATTTCACCATACACTCTGACGCTTTTAAATTCTATATCGACGTTTACAAAGTAGAAAAATAATCTTATATGAATTCAACAGTTATGTTTAGTAATATATAAATGGCTTTAGTAGTATTGCTAAACCATGGATACGCCTTTAAATATACTAAGAGTATAGCAGACTGCAAATTGTGATTACATCAACACAAAGCCTCAAAATGTATATTTACCGACAACTTGCATATAGGTTACAATGAAAATGTCTGGTAACGATAACATTCCCTACCCCCAACCCACCCCCACCCCACACAGACACACCTTCACTTGTATTATACAAGGCCAGGGTAGTTTATCTTTTGTATCGCGGACCTCGGTGATGCTAACGATTATGTGAAAATTTCCCCTCTGTGTGTTCCTCTTTCAAGAAAACTTAACATTGGTCACTACATAATTTGGGGATATTTACTTCCTGATCCGTCTGCTACGTTTCGGTATGAGTATCAATCAATCAATCCTAGAGAGAATGTAAACTATGTTACATACCTGTGAGTATTTTTCGGGTTTCGTTATTGTTTACGTTGTAAAGTCATATCAATCTGTATCCCCTGTCATCACGATCCGTCTCACTGCCATAATCTCATTTGAAATATGTCGGTTGTCACACCGCTTGTACTTTAAACTTGATATGGAGTTTACCGGTTTGTAATCGTTTAGTGGTACGCAGTGAGTAGGTACAATGTTACAGGTCCCGAACTTTTTTCATAATTAATTCATATCGATTTTGCAATACTAAGTTGCAAGAAATGATAACAAGACAACTTGTTTGAAGAAAACTTAATGAAAGAATAATGAATCAATACTTTTACTAAAGATTCTTTATTTTGAAACCTTTCACTTGACTCCTCTAATCAGATGATAGTAATACTACAACCATCCGGATTACTAGGAATGGAAGTATGATGGGTGTGTCCTTTTAATCCAAGATGGTTTGAGGAATAGAGTATATTTTATTTACTTTTACATTGTCTTACCATTTCCGCCAACTTTGAAAAAAAAACGTAACTAACAAAAAAAAAACAAAAAAACAAAAAAAAAAATAAAATTAAAAAATTAAAAATAAAAATCCCGCCTTTTTATGTCCCCTGGCCCACTGGGTGTTATAGTCTGAGGCACTGGGTGTTATATGCGTGTGGTGGCAACTACATCTTACCATTGTGTCAATGGGGAAATGCGGAGCAAATATAAATATTACTGCATTATTCGAATTACACATACTCGGAAGAGAACGAAAACAAGAAAGGGTATTAGTTACCTCAGAAGTGTGATCTGAGTCTGAAAGAAATGTCGAAAGTCATATAATGGACATTTAACAAAACCACGCACTGACCCGTTCGCTTTTTGATAAGTGTGTATAGTGTCTAGTGTGTATGATTGATAAGACGAGTCTTAATTTGAGGACATTTTTTGTCTCACATCAATTTTCTGCTAATATAACTCTTTGTACTGGTTAATTATTAAACTTAATGTGAGAGGCACACTCCTAACTATCTCACAGTAAATACTATAATCGGAAATATTCCAATTTGTGATTGTATCATAGTATTTGCTGAAAGAAAAAACAAAATCCCGTAAAAGTATTGGTTAACCTCTACAAAGAATGAATCATTCTTAACAAAGCATTGTGTATCCTCTACAAAATATTGTTTATCCTTTACAAAGTTATTCTATATTACTATGGTATCACTTATAGATTTTATAAAACTCATTCATATCTAGTCTGCCACATACCTGTAATATGGAACAGGCAATGTTCGAAAAACCACAGCTACTCTATCTATCAGTTATATTGGCTCTTAATTTAGATATTTCTATAGTGTTGTTACAAGTGTCTATATTTGGTTATGTATTGATTTAAAGAAAACGTGACCTTTTGGACTTCCATCAACTTAAATCAGGTACCTGTATTAAAAATATAGTACAATCTTATTTACATATCGATACTCTCTGTTTAAATTGGAATGTGAAAGGGTGAAGGAAAGACAGACTATTTCATCCTTCAGAACTACATAGTCCTTACCCTCCTGTTTACCTTCCGAAACTACATAGACCACAAACTCCTATATATTTTTTAAAACTACACAGACAACACATTCTATTTTATCCTCAATAACTACACAGAACACACCCATATGTTTATTCTCCTAAACTATATAATTCATACCCTCCCTTTTATCTTCCGAAACTACATAGATCATACCCGCCTGTTACTCTTCCAGAAATAAATATACCATACACTCATGTTTACACTTTAAAACTACCGATATCATACCCTCATCACCCTAACAACTACATAGACCACAACCACGTGTTAATCCTTTACAAATTCACAGAACACGGACTCCTGTTTATCCTTAAAAACTACACAGAACACGCCCCCAAGTTATCCTTTAAAATTACACAGAACACGCCCTCATGTTATCCTTTAAAATTACACAGAACACGCCCTCAAGTTATCCTTTAAAATTACACAGAACACGCCCTCATGTTATCCTTTAAAATTACACAGAACACGCCCTCATGTTATCCTTTAAAATTACACAGAACACGCCCTCATGTTATCCTTTAAAATTACACAGAACACGCCCTCATGTTATCCTTTAAAATTACACAGAACACGCCCTCAAGTTATCCTTTAAAATTACACAGAACACGCCTTCAAGTTATCCTTTAAAATTACACAGAACACGCCCTCATGTTATCCTTTAAAATTACACAGAACATGCCCTCATTTTATCCTTTAAAACTACACAGAACACGCCCTCAAGTGTTATCCGTTAAAATTACACAGAACACGCCCTCAAGTTATCCTTTAAAATTACACAGAACACGCCCTCATGTTATCCTTTAAAATTACACAGAACACGCCCTCAAGTTATCCTTTAAAATTACACAGAACACGCCCTCATGTTATCCTTTAAAATTACACAGAACACGCCCTCATGTTATCCTTTAAAATTACACAGAACACGCCCTCAATGTTATCCTTTAAAATTACACAGAACACGCCCTCATGTATCCTTTAAAATTACACAGAACACGCCCTCATGTTATCCTTTAAAATTACACAGAACACGCCCTCAAGTTATCCTTTAAAATTACACAGAACACGCCCTCAAGTTATCCTTTAAAATTACACAGAACACGCCCTCATGTTATCCTTTAAACTACATAGACCATACCCTCCTGTTTATCCAAAAAAAAACTACACAGAACAATCCCTCCTGTTTTTCCTTTAAAACTACACAGACCATATCCTTCTGTTAATCTTCCAGAACTACACAGACCACTCCCTCCTCTTTATACTTGAAAAACTGCACAGAACATACCCTCCTGTTTATCCTTTAAAAACTGCAAAGAACCGTATACATTCACAGTTGTACATTAACTTTTAACTCGATGGTACTTCCTATGCATGTGTATATGAACATTTACTTGGACAGAGAGAAACTACCCAATCTAAACAAATGGGCTTACAAAAGAGTTGTTATTTATAAAGACAATTTATAAAAACAATCAAGCTTAGTAATCTTTGAATGATTCTAGTATTGCTATACCACGTATACTCCTCTAAATATACTTACAGTATAACAGACTGTAAATTGTGATTTCATTTTCCTTAACAGTAATACAGAGCCTCAAAATGTATATTTATCGACAACTTGCATGTAGGTTATAATGAGAATGTCTGGTAACGATAACATTCCATATCCCCCCCAACACACACCTTTACTTGTTTTATACAAGCCCGAGGGTAGTTTATATTTTGTTTCGCGGAACTCGATGATCCTTACGATAATGTGAAAAGTGTCCCTCTGTGTGTTCCTCGTTCAAGAAAACTTAACATTGGTCACTACAGAATTGGGGGATATTTACTTCCTGATCCGTCTACTCCGTTTGAGTATGAGTATCAAGCAATATTAGAGAGAATGTAAACTATGTTACATACCTGTAATTATTGTTCGGGTTTCGTTATTGTTTACGTTGTAAAGTCATAGCTATCTCTATCCCCTGTTATCACGATCCGTCTCACTGCCATCACCTTATTGGGAATGTGTCGTTTGTCACACCGGGATTTACAAATTCAGAGACACGACCAAATCAGGTTTACAGAAGAATGTATATTTACAGGGACGCATATGTCACGGTTCCTGCACAATTGTCGCTTGTACTATAAAATTGATAGGAGGAATTTACCGTTGTGTAGTCGTTAAGTGTTATACAATAACTTTTTTTTCATAATTATTCGATATCGATTCTGTAATATTTAGTTGTAAAAAACGATATCAAGATAATTTCTTTGAAGAAACGTTAATGAACGAATAATGAATTAATGCTTTTACTAAAGATCCTTTATTTGAAAACCTTCCACTTGACCTCTCTAATGAGAGGATAGTGATACTACAACGATCAGGGCTACCAGAAATGGAGCATGATGGGTGTGTCCTTTTAATCCAAGATATTTTGAGGAATGGAGCATCAGTACTGTTCGAATTACACATACTCGGAAGAGGACGACAGCACAGAAGGGTATTATTGGTCTGAGTCTGAGAGAAATATCGAAAGTCAGATAATAGACATCATACTAAACCACGCCTGATCACTTTAGATAATTGTACTTGGTGTCTAGTGTGCATGATTTGTGTGACGAGTCTGACTTTGAGGACATTTTTCGTTGCTGCTAATAAATTGTGGAGAAGGTTAGTGGACTTGGAGGGCGCAGGACTTGCATAAGGGGGCACGGCGACGCACTCGAAGGTAGCGCGAAGCGTGACTATGGCGAGAGATACGAGCATGAACTTTTTTTCATGTTTTTTTCATGTTCAGCAATAACTTATCTATCTTTGATATCGTCCATGAAACATACCAAGACATTCACCGCTACCCGAATCATCCGTGATATCCTCTTGCGTTGTAGCTTGAAATGATGGTCCAAACATATTATCTCTTATCGCCATTCGTTGAGACAAGTACATAATGGACGAGCCAACTATCAAAACATCTTAAAAACCTTTAGCTAGACATAGCTTATGTGAGAAGAGAGACAACTCAAACATTTATATAACGTATATATCTTCATTATGTGAATAAATATAAAAATGTGTGCATGTATTATCTGTCACACTATTTGTTAATAAGTGACATTAATGTGCATTTTGAAAATAAGTTGACAAACATGTCAATCAGATACAATACATAACTTTGACTTCATTATCTAACTATAATGTTACTGGCAGCATTTTGGGTGATATGAATAAATATTCGTTAATATAAGAAATAGTAGCTGTTGCCCATTTCTAATTCCAGTTACTTCCTATAAATCGTCAGTTGTGATTGGCTGATGAATAGCGTTTGGTATATGTAATGATTTAGTAAGGGCTGGTTGGCTATGTTTCCTTTTTTAATTATATCTGCGTTTGGGAGTATCCCATCATGCCCCCGTACCAAAAAAAATGGACTAAAAAATATATTTACCAACAACTTGGATGTTACAATGAGAGTAGGGAATCTGGTTATCTTAACAATGAGCACCATACCACTCTCCACTCGTCTTATACAAGGTCGGGGATAGTTTCACGACCCTAACGATAATGTCTACATTATCTCTATGTGTGTTCGTCGTTCAATTTAACATTGGTCACTACAGGACTTACGGATATTTACTCTCCGTTCCGTCTGTTTCCCTTTCCTTTCGTTTCAGGATGATTATAGATCAATTCTAGATATAACCTATGTTATATACCTGTGAGTATTGATCGGGTTTCTTTTTCGTAATCAGTTTCCCATCTTATCACGGTCCATGGTAATCGCATTATTGGGAATATGTCGTTTGTCAAACTGGGTTTTACAAATTCAGCGACACGACCAAATCGTGTTTACAAAAGAATGTTTATTTATATGGACGCATATGTCACCGTTCCGAATGTTCCAAATTATTTTTTTCGATTCTACAATAATTGATTGTAAGAACTGATATCAAGACATTTTTTTCTGAAAAGAAAGAAGAATGAATGAAAAAAAGTATAGTGAAATAATACTTTTGCTAATGATCCTTTATATGAAACCTTCCACTTGACTTCTCTAATGAGAGGACAGAAATACTACACATACCCGGACTATCAGGAATGGAAGCATGATTGATGTTTCCTTTTATTCCAATAGATTCTGAGGAATCTAGCATCTGTACTTCAGGAATCGAATGACACACACCCAGAAGAGGCCGAAAACACAGAAGGGTATTGATCTGAAACTGAGAGAAAGTAGAAAAATAATTTATATGGATTCAACAATGAAGCTCAGAATCTCCAGGATCTGATCTCCAACCTGAAACAGACATATATGTATACAAATTATATCTACATCAGATTACAATACAAATTACATCTACATCATATTACTAACAGTATAATGTACTGCAAAAAGTTATTTTTATGTTCTTCATAACAGCAATACAAAGCATCAAAATGGAAATTTACATTAGATGTTGTTACAATTAGAATATGGAATGTCTGGTAACGATAACATCCCATACCCCCCCCCCCCCAAACTTCAATTGTATTATACAAGGTCGAGAGTAGTTTATCTTTTGTTTAATTTAAGCTTTGGAGTATAAAGTGGCACGTGAGCTATGCAAATACGAAGGAGAGTGTTGGTTTGGAAAAAAAACCCACAAAAGGGTGTGGTCGAAGTAGTTCTGGAGGATAAACTGAAGGATATGGTCAGAGTAGTTCTGGGGGATAAAGAGGAGGGTCTGGTCGGGGAAATTCTCGATGATGAAAATACGCCCAGGTAACGTGCATATCTGATTATAGCACAAACTCTGAAGCTTTTAAATTATATATCGACGTTTACAAAGTAGAACAATAATCTTATATGATTTAAACAGTCAAGCTAAGTAATAGATATATGACTATAGTAGTGTTGCTGTACCATGTTTCCGCCTTTAAATACACTAAGAGTATAACAGACTGCAAATTGTGATTTTCTTTCTTCAGAACAAATTTTTTCCTCTGTGTGTTCCTCGTTCAAGAAAACTTAACATTGGTCACTACAGAATTGGAGGATATTTACTTACAAATGAAATTGTACAAAGAACAAATGTTGTAGGATATGTTCTCCAGTTTTATTAGGTATATTCGGTTAGCAGATAAGGGAGATACGACCATTTATCTTACACCGAAGTGCTATTGGCGTAGTTTGGCGTAGTAGGGAGTTAAGGGGTTAATTAATGGCTATGTGTATCAAGGACAAGGTATATGAAATTCTGGAATAAAGACAGTTATTGGTAACCAAAAGGTATTCATATATGTCAGAACTACATAGTCCTTACCCTCCTGTATATCCAAAACTACACAAACCACATTTTCCTATTTATCTTTAAAACTACACAGACAACACATTCCTCTTTATCCTCAATAACTACACAAAACACACATGTATGTTTAGTATCCTGAAATACACAGAACATACCTTCCAATTTATCAACATGAACTACAAAAACCATACCCTCCGGTTTATCTTTCAGAACTACACAAACCATAGCCTCGTGTTGATCCTATAAACTACATAGGTGATACCCGAATGTTTATCCTTTAAAATACCACAGACCTTACCCAGCTGTTTAACCTCCAAAAATACACAGATAGCATTCTCCTGTTTATCCTTAGAAACAACACAGATCATATTCTCATGTGAATCATCCAGAAATATACAGATCCTTTACAACAACACGATAACAACTTCCTGTTTATCCTCAATAACTACACAGAACACACTCTCATGTTCATCGTCCTAATCTACACGGACCATATCCTCATGCTCATCCTTTAAAACTAAATAGACCATACCCTCATATTTGTCATCCAGAACTACACAGAACATAATCATAATTATTCTCATGGTGATTCTCAAGATTTGTATAGACCACACCTTCCTGTTTATCATCCATAACTCAACTACTTTACCATGTATCATACATCTAGACCAAAAGTGTTTTGTAAAAGGCTATTTTACTAGGTACTCAATATACTCGTGATTCAATTTGCAGTGGAGAGTGCAAATTTACAGCAACAAAATGATATCCGATGATTTTATTTTCACACTACGTTATATACAAAATTAGAACAAACTCGAAAATTATAAGTTTAAAGTCTAACGTATAAATTCACTGTTGTATATTGACTGTTAACTCGCTGGTATTTCGTATGCATGTGTATACGAACATATACCTGGACACAGAGAAACACGAAAAATCTACACAATCTGAACAAACGGGTTTACAAAAGAGTTTTATTAATAGAGGCAGTCTTGTGCACAGTTAAATGCTTCGCCCAGGTAGGGTACATATCTGATTTCACCATACACTCTGACGCTTTTAAATTCTATATCGACGTTTACAAAGTAGAAAAATAATCTTATATGAATTCAACAGTTATGTTTAGTAATATATAAATGGCTTTAGTAGTATTGCTAAACCATGGATACGCCTTTAAATATACTAAGAGTATAGCAGACTGCAAATTGTGATTACAGCAACACAAAGCCTCAAAATGTATATTTACCGACAACTTGCATATAGGTTACAATGAAAATGTCTGGTAACGATAACATTCCCTACCCCCAACCCACCCCCACCCCACACAGACACACCTTCACTTGTATTATACAAGGCCAGGGTAGTTTATCTTTTGTATCGCGGACCTCGGTGATGCTAACGATTATGTGAAAATTTCCCCTCTGTGTGTTCCTCTTTCAAGAAAACTTAACATTGATCACTACATAACTGGGGGATATTTACTTCCTGATCCGTCTGCTACGTTTCGGTATGAGTATCAATCAATCAATCCTAGAGAGAATGTAAACTATGTTACATACCTGTGAGTATTTTTCGGGTTTCGTTATTGTTTACGTTGTAAAGTCATATCAATCTGTATCCCCTGTCATCACGATCCGTCTCACTGCCATAATCTCATTTGAAATATGTCGGTTGTCAAACCGCTTGTACTTTAAACTTGATATTTGGAGTTTACCGGTTTGTAATCGTTTAGTTGTACGCAGTGAGTAGGTACAATGTTACAGGTCCCGAACTTTTTTCATAATTAATTGATATCGATTTTGCAATACTAAGTTGCAAGAAATGATAACAAAACAACTTGTTTGAAGAAAACTTAATGAAAGAATAATGAATCAATACGTTTACTAAAGATTCTTTATTTTGAAACCTTTCACTTGACTCCTCTAATCAGATGATAGTAATACTACAACCATCCGGATTACTAGGAATGGAAGTATGATGGGTGTGTCCTTTTAATCCAAGATGGTTTGAGGAATAGAGTATATTTTATTTACTTTTACATTGTCTTACCATTTCCGCCAACTTTGAAAAAAAAAACGTAACTAACAAAAACAAAAAAAAAAAAAAAAAAAAAATTAAAAAATTAAAAATAAAAATCCCGCCTTTTTATGTCCCCTGGCCCACTGGGTGTTATAGTCTGAGGCACTGGGTGTTATATGCGTGTGGTGGCAACTACATCTTACCATTGTGTCAATGGGGAAATGCGGAGCAAATATAAATATTACTGCATTATTCGAATTACACATACTCGGAAGAGAACGAAAACAGGAAAGGGTATTAGTTACCTCAGAAGTGTGATCTGAGTCTGAAAGAAATGTCGAAAGTCATATAATGGACATTTAACAAAACCACGCACTGACCCGTTCGCTTTTTGATAAGTGTGTATAGTGTCTAGTGTGTATGATTGATAAGACGAGTCTTAATTTGAGGACATTTTTTGTCTCACATCAATTTTCTGCTAATATAACTCTTTGTACTGGTTAATTATTAAACTTAATGTGAGAGGCACACTCCTAACTATCTCACAGTAAATACTATAATCGGAAATATTCCAATTTGTGATTGTATCATAGTATTTGCTGAAAGAAAAAACAAAATCCCGTAAAAGTATTGGTTAACCTCTACAAAGAATTAATCATTCTCAACGAAGCATTGTTTATCCTCTACAAAATATTGTTTATCCTTTAAAAAGTTATTCTATATTACTATGGTATCACTTATAGATTTTATAAAAGTCGTTCATATCTAGTCTGTCACATACCTGTAATATGGAACAAGCAATGTTCGAAAAACCACAGCTACCCTATCTATCAGTGATATTGGCTATTAGTTTAGATATTTCTATAGTGTGATTACAAGTGTCTACATTTGGTTATGAATTGATTTAAAGAAAACATGACCTTTTGAACTTCCATTAACTTAAATCAGGTACCTGTATTAAAAATATAGTACAATCTTATTTTACATATCGATACTCTCTGTTTAAATTGGAATGTGAAAGGGTGAAGGAAAGACAGACTATTTCATCCTTCAGAACTACATAGTCCTTACCCTCCTGTTTACCTTCCGAAACTACATAGACCACAAACTCCTATATATTTTTTAAAACTACACAGACAACACATTCTATTTTATCCTCAATAACTACACAGAACACACCCATATGTTTATTCTCCTAAACTATATAATTCATACCCTCCCTTTTATCTTCCGAAACTACATAGATCATACCCGCCTGTTACTCTTCCAGAAATAAATATACCATACACTCATGTTTACACTTTAAAACTACCGATATCATACCCTCATCACCCTAACAACTACATAGACCACAACCACGTGTTAATCCTTTACAAATTCACAGAACACGGACTCCTGTTTATCCTTAAAAACTACACAGAACACGCCCCCAAGTTATCCTTTAAAATTACACAGAACACGCCCTCATGTTATCCTTTAAAATTACACAGAACACGCCCTCAAGTTATCCTTTAAAATTACACAGAACACGCCCTCATGTTATCCTTTAAAATTACACAGAACACGCCCTCATGTTATCCTTTAAAATTACACAGAACACGCCCTCATGTTATCCTTTAAAATTACACAGAACACGCCCTCATGTTATCCTTTAAAATTACACAGAACACGCCCTCAAGTTATCCTTTAAAATTACACAGAACACGCCTTCAAGTTATCCTTTAAAATTACACAGAACACGCCCTCATGTTATCCTTTAAAATTACACAGAACATGCCCTCATTTTATCCTTTAAAACTACACAGAACACGCCCTCAAGTGTTATCCGTTAAAATTACACAGAACACGCCCTCAAGTTATCCTTTAAAATTACACAGAACACGCCCTCATGTTATCCTTTAAAATTACACAGAACACGCCCTCAAGTTATCCTTTAAAATTACACAGAACACGCCCTCATGTTATCCTTTAAAATTACACAGAACACGCCCTCATGTTATCCTTTAAAATTACACAGAACACGCCCTCAAGTTATCCTTTAAAATTACACAGAACACGCCCTCATGTTATCCTTTAAAATTACACAGAACACGCCCTCATGTTATCCTTTAAAATTACACAGAACACGCCCTCAAGTTATCCTTTAAAATTACACAGAACACGCCCTCAAGTTATCCTTTAAAATTACACAGAACACGCCCTCATGTTATCCTTTTAAACTACATAGACCATACCCTCCTGTTTATCCAAAAAAAAACTACACAGAACAATCCCTCCTGTTTTTCCTTTAAAACTACACAGACCATATCCTTCTGTTAATCTTCCAGAACTACACAGACCACTCCCTCCTCTTTATACTTGAAAAACTGCACAGAACATACCCTCCTGTTTATCCTTTAAAAAACTGCAAAGAACCGTATACATTCACAGTTGTACATTAACTTTTAACTCGATGGTACTTCCTATGCATGTGTATATGAACATTTACTTGGACAGAGAGAAACTACCCAATCTAAACAAATGGGCTTACAAAAGAGTTGTTATTTATAAAGACAATTTATAAAAACAATCAAGCTTAGTAATCTTTGAATGATTCTAGTATTGCTATACCACGTATACTCCTCTAAATATACTTACAGTATAACAGACTGTAAATTGTGATTTCATTTTCCTTAACAGTAATACAGAGCCTCAAAATGTATATTTATCGACAACTTGCATGTAGGTTATAATGAGAATGTCTGGTAACGATAACATTCCATATCCCCCCCAACACACACCTTTACTTGTTTTATACAAGCCCGAGGGTAGTTTATATTTTGTTTCGCGGAACTCGATGATCCTTACGATAATGTGAAAAGTGTCCCTCTGTGTGTTCCTCGTTCAAGAAAACTTAACATTGGTCACTACAGAATTGGGGGATATTTACTTCCTGATCCGTCTACTCCGTTTGAGTATGAGTATCAAGCAATATTAGAGAGAATGTAAACTATGTTACATACCTGTAATTATTGTTCGGGTTTCGTTATTGTTTACGTTGTAAAGTCATAGCTATCTCTATCCCCTGTTATCACGATCCGTCTCACTGCCATCACCTTATTGGGAATGTGTCGTTTGTCACACCGGGATTTACAAATTCAGAGACACGACCAAATCAGGTTTACAGAAGAATGTATATTTACAGGGACGCATATGTCACGGTTCCTGCACAATTGTCGCTTGTACTATAAAATTGATAGGAGGAATTTACCGTTGTGTAGTCGTTAAGTGTTATACAATAACTTTTTTTTCATAATTATTCGATATCGATTCTGTAATATTTAGTTGTAAAAAACGATATCAAGATAATTTCTTTGAAGAAACGTTAATGAACGAATAATGAATTAATGCTTTTACTAAAGATCCTTTATTTGAAAACCTTCCACTTGACCTCTCTAATGAGAGGATAGTGATACTACAACGATCAGGGCTACCAGAAATGGAGCATGATGGGTGTGTCCTTTTAATCCAAGATATTTTGAGGAATGGAGCATCAGTACTGTTCGAATTACACATACTCGGAAGAGGACGACAGCACAGAAGGGTATTATTGGTCTGAGTCTGAGAGAAATATCGAAAGTCAGATAATAGACATCATACTAAACCACGCCTGATCACTTTAGATAATTGTACTTGGTGTCTAGTGTGCATGATTTGTGTGACGAGTCTGACTTTGAGGACATTTTTCGTTGCTGCTAATAAATTGTGGAGAAGGTTAGTGGACTTGGAGGGCGCAGGACTTGCATAAGGGGGCACGGCGACGCACTCGAAGGTAGCGCGAAGCGTGACTATGGCGAGAGATACGAGCATGAACTTTTTTTCATGTTTTTTTCATGTTCAGCAATAACTTATCTATCTTTGATATCGTCCATGAAACATACCAAGACATTCACCGCTACCCGAATCATCCGTGATATCCTCTTGCGTTGTAGCTTGAAATGATGGTCCAAACATATTATCTCTTATCGCCATTCGTTGAGACAAGTACATAATGGACGAGCCAACTATCAAAACATCTTAAAAACCTTTAGCTAGACATAGCTTATGTGAGAAGAGAGACAACTCAAACATTTATATAACGTATATATCTTCATTATGTGAATAAATATAAAAATGTGTGCATGTATTATCTGTCACACTATTTGTTAATAAGTGACATTAATGTGCATTTTGAAAATAAGTTGACAAACATGTCAATCAGATACAATACATAACTTTGACTTCATTATCTAACTATAATGTTACTGGCAGCATTTTGGGTGATATGAATAAATATTCGTTAATATAAGAAATAGTAGCTGTTGCCCATTTCTAATTCCAGTTACTTCCTATAAATCGTCAGTTGTGATTGGCTGATGAATAGCGTTTGGTATATGTAATGATTTAGTAAGGGCTGGTTGGCTATGTTTCCTTTTTTAATTATATCTGCGTTTGGGAGTATCCCATCATGCATCACGTCAGTCTTGGTTGCGAAGATAAACAATAACTTCAAGAGACATGTCCATGCCCCATGTACCCAAAACATCGCAAATAATTATTATTTTTTCATATTTTAATGCACATCACGAAGAATCCAGTCATGCTTTGTGTACAATATAAGGTAACATATTAGGTCTAGAATCATGTCTGAAACTAAGTTGACGAATGGGCATAGCATGATATGGGAAGTTATCGGAGATTTATCTTATGAATGCGTATTTACGTCGGGTTCAAATCATGTTATGATATATATATATAGATAATCTACGACTGTTAGACTGTAAATTCGCAGCATTTCCATGACGGAGTAAGATCGGTCCTTATACTAATCAGGTCCCTGCATCCTACCACGGCTTCGACAACAGGACCGCTTATGGAACAAGGTCTGCCACAAGAGATGTGTCAGTAATTACGGGCAGGTCATGGTATCCAAAAGATTAACGTTCGGCACTACAACAATGAATATACTGGAGGCATTCTAGTTGGATGGTCTTTGGTTAAATAGCTAGAAACATGTACTGGCAACTATGTATCCTCACTATGCGGGTCAGTATATAGTGAATGGAATTTTGTGTCAGTCAGCGAAGACGACAAGCGCGCGAGAGAACGCTGGGCTGCGGTTCACTTCGATTCGATGCATTGATTCTTGTTTGTGTGAAGAACATTTTTATATGTAACTGGATGGGCCTGTTGGATTTGAGAGTGAGCGTGAATATGCTTTCATGTAATTATGCATTTGAATATTATTATTTTTAAATATTTCTTGTATAATTTCTAATGTTATTGTTTCAGTACCAAATTCATATTACTGACGCTTGTCCAACGTTATATATCGGTTAATCAGCTCAATTAGTATACGGATTTAGAGCTAGCACGCCTGGTAGAGATTATATTATTGGAGTGCAGTTTCTGATTACAGCCCTCGTGATGTACATCTGCGTTTATAATCATGGGTCTAAGAGCAAATAAGGAAAACGATAAAACAGGCTAACACAAGAATGATTGATTTTACATTTTACAAATTTTAATACCGTGATATAATGTAGAAATGATTATTTATACGTAGCTCTCACAGGAGATTGACAGAGATGGACCATAACTTTTCAAAAACAAAAATGCGAAGTTTGACACATGCGTAATATTTACAGACCCGTGTACGTTCGCTGTTCCGTCTTAAACGCAAACGCTACGGAAGTGCTACGGAAACGCTACGGTAATGCTACGGATGTGCTACGGAAATGCTACGGAAATGGTACGGTAATGCTACGGAAATGCTACGGTTGACGCTCACAAATAATCGACCGTTTCTGAATAAATTGTCTGGTTCTTATAAAAAGCGGATCCTAGACGAAGCGGACACGTAGAAACGACAGTGAAATGGTGTCTGATGGAGTGAATGTTGTATCGGGAAGTGGTAGTACGTTTTATCAAACTGTACTACTATAGAAAACCTCAGTATGCGAAAATTTGTACAACTTTAAGAAACCAGAAATATTAAGGTCATATAAGGATCTTTCAAATTGAGGAAAATTTATCATTCTCCAACAAAAAACGATAGCATTTAATTTTAAAATAAAATCACTCTCTACACTAGCGCTGCGGTCGCGTATGTGTTGTCTATGTGTGTCCGAACGTTATTGTTTTGTTTTTATATATTTATTCATAATTTGCACTGCATTTATTCACTGCATTTGTACCGATAAACCGTAAGTTTTAAGTAATAAACTAATTGAACTGAAAAACTTATATCAAAGCGTTAATTTAGGTACAGGTAAACAGATCAAGATTTCTGAACACAGATTGACCAGGCTATGAACAGACCCCCTATAGGGCTAATTGTAAAAAGGAGAAACTGACCAGGTGTGACGATGACTTACACACCTGGGCCCGATGACTCCTAATCAAGTGTATATCCATGGCCATCAGGTGAAGTTGATGGTGGTGGGGAGGGGGGATTAGTACCCATTGCAACAAGTTAGGGGGGCAATTAAGTAAAGTACATGTACATGTCTGGCAAGTCTATATATAACAATCACTGGTGCATATTACTGGTGTGTAAGCATTGACGATTTGTTTAAAAGTCTGATGTCGGATCAGAGGAAGCTCTGGCTGGGGAGGGATAAAAAATAACAAGACATCAATAATTGTATACTTAATAATACACAATGTACATGTGCAATCAGATACGTGTGTATCACACGTCTGCAATGGAGCAGACTCCGTGTGTTTACGTGATAATGGATAACACTCTGAAAATCTGTATTAATTGGCTTGTTTTGTGATCTAACCTTCAGTAGAGTGACAATCAGTTTTTTTTTTTTTAAACTTATTATCACAAAAGACATAACCCAGTAATACATTGTTTCAATATATATAGACTTCAACAGTGTGGAGTGAATAATCTACTTTTGAAATTAATTTTGATGCTGTTTGCGATCATTTTAATCATTTACATGCTTCTATTGCAGCACATCAGTTTGTCTCAGAGGCCTATTAATGGCTGACTTAGGTGTACATATACTTCATGTAAATATTTTGTCAGACAAAATATTAATATTTTATTTTTTATTGAATGTTAATTAACTAAAGTTTCTTTTACATTGTTATAATAAACTTAGAATTGTCTTTTACAGTACATGTCATCTATATGATATTTTACATTGTATGTTCTGTCTACAGATCCTTAGACATGTACAGACTACATGTACATTACATTGAAGCCAAACATCTAGGAAAGGCCTGTTGCCAATGGCCAACTGGGCGTAATATGCAACCCCACAGCCTTGATGACATGCATCCTATCACACCTTACCTGTAAGATGCTGACCAGTCTAGCTCTTTTGTGTCTGGCACATGGTATACCTGGCCAGGTGACCTGTCCCCAATTAACCCCCGGGGTCCAATTATGGCCCATTCTCACTTAGCCAACGTACCGAAATTTACCTGTATTACCTGGCCAACATGTCAAATTTTACACCTGAGTGAGTTTAAACTATAGCAGTAGCCTGTTCATACTTTCATGAAAGAAAATATGAAAATGTCAAGTTAAATATGACTTATAAAATAATGATTCAAATGAATTTATGTAGGCTACTTATCATAACAAATCTGAGATATTCACGGTAAACACCGAAATTTATTAAGTCTACATATATCATGAAACCATCACCTCAAGAGTTTAAATTACAAATGTGTGCTTTAATAATAGAAGTATTTACAAGTTTCTTTAATGACTGCTGTTTAAATCTGTGTATATGTGTGAGGGTGTGTGTGCTATTTTTTTTTTTTTTTAATAACACTTTTAGAAAAGACACCAAAGAAAACATTTTTGTGCATACCAATAATTATAAAATTCTATCAAACTAGCAGCTGATGTGTTTCTTAATGAAGTAAAGCAACGTTGCCACGAAGAAAAGTTTTTGCTATTCCTACTTTGACGAGGTATTCGGTGAAATCCGCGATATAGACTTTGATAATGATGTCAGTGTTATGATACAACAAATATCTGTATAATGTCAGTCCTGAAACTACTCGATTAAAATTATTCACCCTCTCTTTTACATTTTTTCAAAACTTTCCTTTTTGCCGGTAATGGCAAATTTTGTAAAGCAGCACGTTATATTCAAGGCTGTAGTGAACTCCTATCCGATATTGACAGAGTCTACGACTGGTGTAATACATATGTGATGTATACGTATCTGATTTTATCAATTTGCTATCGATTCTGTGATTAGACCAAAGGGTTTTAAAATTGAAATAAATAATGAATAACTCCATAGATCACGATGACGTTCTCATTAAAGTTGGAAGTTTTATGAAGCAGTCTATAGCCTTACCGGTAGGCCATAATTATCTCTTATTGTTCTACCTTCCACATCTAGTTCACTTGGTCCACAAAATACCTTACCTTTAGTTAACCCGTGTACAACATGCTGTGTTGTTTGTATCATTGCTGATAATTAAGTCTAACTACCCTAGTTTACCTGTGTGATACTGTCTGGACCATTTGTACCCTATACATATAGCCTGGCCAGTGCATATTACATGTAACTGTTTTAAAGGCATCGTAATGCGTCGACTACTACTAGGAGCCGCCATTTTTTATCACACTAAGATCGATGGACCATGTGAATTGAGTTGTTTTTTGTGAGAGTGTTATTTTTTCTACAGACAGGTACAGACAGATATATAGCCGTAAGTCGTATCTATTTAATTCTTTAATTTATTAATTTAATTCCTTATAAAAATCATTTGCTGTCGCTACATTTCTTTTTTGACGTTCGGTAAGTATATTTAACTAAATTTCGTTTCGATAAAAAATACACTCCGCCAAATTTTCTACCGAACGGTTATAAGACGGACTGCGAGTGAAAATAGGTAAACGCAAATGCTACGGTAATGCTACGGTGATTGGACGCAAACGGTACGGAAATGCTACGGAACTGCTACGGAAATGGTACGGAAGTGCTACGGTAACGCTACGGAAATGGTACGGAAGTGCTACGGAAACGCTACGCTTAAATCGGAACTGCGAACGTACACGGGTCTGTATTACTTAAAATGCTTATACCAGAATATCCGAGAACATGCTCTAAGTTGTGGTTTTAAAGAGTAATATCCGATTCTGCTGGAATGCACATTGTGAATCATGTTATACAACTAAAGCCGTTTGATCAGGTCGAAACATGGTTTAAGTTATCCGAAAAACAGTCGACCGATAATTGACTCCAAAAATTTTGTACATGATTATCTGTTGCATCAATATAGATCTGAAATGTAATGGTACGAGAATTACTAATAAGAATTCATCATCCGCTTGCGCATCTTAACAGGTCTGCCTTCATCATATGATACGAGCTTTCCTGACGTCTTCATATTGCAGTGAATGGATGATACCCAAGGTTTCTTTTGGGGTTTTATTGTGTTGATTTGTCACTACTTTTTAATGTTTACCTTGATTGGGATTTGTTATGTTTAAGAAAAGAGAGGAAATAATCAAACAAGTGACAACTCTGTGTATAGGAACATCTCAACCCGCTTGCGAGCCTCGTCCTGACAGGCCAACATATAACAGGATAGTTGAAAAACTCTTGTCCATTAGAAAGGCCGTGTAAAGCAGGTTCTTGTTGTTTCTTTATAGCAAAACAATACGCATTCATTTGTTATTCCATGCTAACTTAGTAAAACAATGTGTAAGTTGTTGCTGCCAATAGTACCAAGTTACAGCATCTTACATCAAGAGGTTCTCAAAAAATAGCAAATTGGACCATTCAATGCATAGGCATAAAGACAGTGACCAAAGAGAGATTTTGTGAAATTTTAGTGTACAAAAATAAAATAATTTTAACTTACAATTAACCCTAGAAAAAAAAAAAAACATCAAAAATTAAAATAGGTTTATGGTCAATTCAGACCACAGACACATGGTGCCTACAGACCAGTCTTAAGACATAAGTGTCAGCTGGCTAAACACTGAAGGCGAGTTTACTAAATTTATGTAACTACTTCTTAGGGCTACAGAAAAGAAAAGGAAAACAGCATTAGGACAAACATTGACCAATGCGCCCCGGTCTGACCGGGAAATTGGATTCTGACAAGCCTGTAGTCCCTTATCTTTCCTAACTCATTCGGACACCTGCACATTGGCCGATGTGATATACCTTATTTCGAGTGCGAAGTGTATAGTTTGAAGTTCTCGCTACACACAAACTGATGTTTTATACAGGTTCATAATATGTAAGAGAACATGGGTTCTCAAAGGACCTTATAGTGGACAGGGAAACCCCAACATGGGGAATTCCTGTCTTTTCCCACCTGCAATCCTACGCTACCCTATCTTAATAGGGATGTATATGTTTGTTCTTCAAACTGTATAACACAATTCTCTATTCTCGCCTACAGGAAGTGCCTACTCCATATGATTTTTAATCAGACAAATTCCTACAGACCTCAGAAATACACTTTCCTTAAGGACTTAGTCCGCATGAAACAGCAGCTGATGGGCTGAATCATTTGTGTTTATACATGTTGTCGACTGGGACGATTCGTCTTTATAGAGCCACCCGGTTATCGTTAACCAACTGGGACTTTCTGACCACCATTCTGTTTTATTTTTAATGTTAAGTTGTTGAGTTGATAACCATGATAATGTTGAAAATTAACTGGAATTCTTTTAATTTAAGGATTTTTTGTAAACGTCAGTTTTAGAAACAACGATGAGGCACAAGTATACCAGTGTATGTGCATGTAAACTATATCTCCTACTAGGCACCGTAGAGTTGTGTCTGCATTTCATGACACCAATGATGCATTTTGTGTTTTTTTTAGTGTTTTTGTTTGAGGAGTAATATACAACTATTCAAAGCCCTGTAACAAATGTCTGGTAATAATGAATCAAATGATATACATCGTTTACAGTTTAGTGATAAATTAAAGATATTATATTGACATGTGATGTTGTGGCAGTTGATGCATGACATCATATCAATATTTAACAGGCTGGTAATAAATAAGGAGTATAGCGCGAGAGCAGAACTGTCTAAATACTGGGAAATTACAGAGTTGCCTCGCTTCCCGTACGTCTTACAAAAAAAAAAAAAAAAAAAAAGTATGGTCCGGACGCCTGAAGTAGTAAAATTATATACTTAACACCATTCAACTATCAGATGAACAGGGTATCACGATATAATTTGCATACATAACATCTCATGTAGATATTCCAGGTTACGAAACAGCCGATGAAATAGCAAGGAAATACTTAAATCATGACGTAACGGACATCGATGTTCTGAGACCCAATAAGGGCTGAGGGTTTCCTTCTTTGTGCCTACTTCCCGACTTGCAGATACCAGGGTTGTATACTCCCTGCTAAGAATATTGTGATCGTCTGACAATCAGCATCCAATGCTTACCTGTATGTATAACACACAATATCACACACTATATATATAGGGATACATATGGTAAGAGTAAGGGAGACACCACAAATGCAGGTGGGTCTCACTATCGGAACCCATATACAGACTTATTTATCAAAACAACATACTACAAGTGGTTCGAGACGGGGAGACACCACGCCGATAACATGCGACAATGTAGAAATAAAGGCGGACCTCCCTATTGGAATCCATATACGCACTGATTTATCACAACCAACACACAACAAGTTTGTCGAGACAGTGAGATACCACAACGTTAACCTGCAACGCTGTAGAAATACAGGCGGGTCTCCCTATCAGAACCAATATTGACACTGATTTATCACAACCGCAAATAAAAGTTGGAAACGATAGTGAGACACCACGCCTTTATCATGTGGCACTGTAGAAATACAAGCGTGTAACTTGATATCAACTTAATTAATCCTATTCTAAAACAGTCATTATATTTGATTAACATTATATCCCCTACAAATTTGCTTCTCTGAGGTATATGAACCGGAATGATCTATCAATATATAAATGCCTCTATATACACTCGACATATATTTTCTTGTACCAAGGTATCGTTGTCATTTGAAAGGACAGTAACTTGTTAGTATATGATTGTAGACAGTATGTACTAGGAGTAATAATGTTTGAATGTCTTTTCTATTAACGCTATGATGTCACCGCAACGTACATGCACTTTTGTCATATTCGGTCTAAAGGGGTTCATCTTTGTGAATTTTTGTCATATGCAGTGATTACACTGTATCCCAGGGTGTGATTTTACAGGTAAGCGTGTACTATGTTACCCGTGAGGCTAATCTCAAACCCAAAGTAAGGTCAATGAAGCATGAATGCATGCTTCTCAGGTAAGTTTGCCTGAGTGTGCGTCCATTTCAACCGGAGACAGCGACCAGTACAGTCACTTCACGGTCAAGAGACTGTGTGCCCATGAAATGGAGGAGCTGGGTGCTCCTATGTATATATAAGGACTGTGTGTCCAATGACCACCTGAGTAAGGCCAGTAATGTAGTTTCTAGTGAGAAGGAAGCTGTAAAAGGGCAGTAGACATGTACAAGCTGTGTGCTGATAATGTCCAGGACGTGGTGAAGCTGTGTGCTATGAGAGCTGTGTGCTCACAAGCTGTGTGCTAAGGAGCTGTGTGCTCAACTTCATGTGAAGTGACCATGAGGGCATGGGAGACCAATGACTAAGGCTCCATATGAATGTTCCATCAGTAACCATCAGTAACCAGTTATCCTTCATGGAAGGTATATCCAGACGTATAGTATTAGTGAAAACATCCAGGATGAGGTTTCAACTACGTGGAAAAGACTTTAAACCTACATAAGTGTGGAGGACCGCAGTTGTGGGTAAAGACTTTCAATAGACTGTTTTATAGGTTTAATATTGTTAATATTAGGCATATATTTAGGTTATTTATGTGTAATGTATTGACGTCGAGTGAGAGGGTATGCGACTTGGTGTGGTTTGTATCTCTACTTTCCTGTAATTTTTTGTATATAATACATGTTTATTTGTATATATATAGTGTTGTGAGATTTATCAGTTGAGGTGGACGGCCTATCCCCACCATTCTTGACACAATTGTGGAAATTCGATAGAAATTCGTGAAATCCAACAGAAATTCATTTGGCCGACGAAATAACAATCAAATAAGGTAAAGAGGTTTCCAAAAGAATGTATATTTTCAGAAACCCATGTACCGTGGATATGATGCACAAGTCATTTCTTGTTATAGTTTAGATAGCGTTGAGAATATTTTTGAGAATGCAAATTCTTCGAAGCATTTACATGTCTCACTGTCACTTTTTTGCGATAGTTAAATTCTAGCTAAATTAGCCCAATATAGTTTAGGGAACTGCTCTATCGATATGTTAATGCCTATACCAAAACGGGCACCGAGTTGTGTCTATGAATGTTGTGATCGGCTCTTGAATGTGACTATCACAAATCAGCACTATATCCAATAGCCATTATATATATCAGTCGACCATAAATATTCTTTTTTAATCATTATTATCACACTATCATAGAGGGAAAGTATGCTTTCTTACATACCTGTAGGAAAGGATGTTCTTGAAGTGGAATATCATTCTGCGTATTGTTTTAATGCCCATGCAATGTTTACTTTCTTTTAAAAGTATCAATTGAATCACTTTGTTTCTGTCTTAATATGATCTGGCCCTTTGATATCACCGGGTATACAAAATTGAACAAAAACTCGTCTATTTCAGAGTCTACCCACTTGATCAAACTATTACAAAGCGAACAAAAAGGTTTACACAAGAGTGTATTGTCATAGGGACATACATATCACCATAATTCACGTATGTCTTTTGCACAGGTAACAGCAATGCATAGGCCAAGTATATCTCGTTTCGTCATACACTCTGGTTATATTAGATTATGTTACAATATTTTAAAAACAAAAGACAGCATGGACTATTGAAAATATCCACACATTTTCTAGTTGAAGAAGTTTCTATACAATCATTATTTGGGACAAATAAGTTATCAATGTACATATGTACATATTTTTTTTAATCAATCAGTAACATTATCGGCTAAATTTTGGGAGATCGATCCATAAGGTAAACAATATCACCCCCCCCCCCCCCCCCCCTCCATGTCTCTGTTAGGGTTATGGTCGTAAACACTGTATTTTTATAAAGCCGATATAATCACGAAATTCTGATTGAAAATAAACATGAAATTTAGGTTGTTGTGGTATTCAATATATAACTCACGACAAATCAATCCATACTACATTTAAAATGTAAATTTTACACACTGCCGGTTATCTATAGTGTTAGACCTTAGAAGATGGTGAATCCAACCGAACAGCAATACAATAGCTATATAACATTAAATAGAGATGAACACCAGATCAAAACTCGTCAGAAAACTGCACTCTAATATCTGAAGCGTGTTTCAAGATCATCCATTTTCATTGTTTGACAAATTAATTTTAGGTATGCTTATAGAATAGGAAAATTAATTAAGGATTAACAGAATGTGAAGTAAAAAGTGTGTATGTTGAGAAATATATATCCTTCATTTTGTGTTTTTGCCTACAGTACATAAGTGTATCTCTTACATTAGTCCCCCTTTTTCATATGTAATATAACAATACCTCTTCTATTTGGACAGCAGAATAATAATAATACAGTTTCCAAACGAAAAAAGGTCCCGCTATGACTGCCAGACATTCCAATGCTTCTTTTTCAAATACTGACACGTTAGATTATATTTCCACATATTACTGAAAAAGTGGTGATATTTTTCTGACGCTAATAAAACATTTTCGAAAGTAGGTGAAAACACGCATTATATTTCGAAACTAACACATTATTTTATCCCACTAGACGTCATTGCTCGTGAAAGAGTATTAGAATGTTTTCTTATCAAATATTTGTCCCTTCTGACCTGGAATGTTTGTATAATTAGAGTAATTTATATGAGAAATTACAATAATCTCTGTATTGAGGAAATGTGGGTATTACATTTAAACAAATCTCATATTCAAAGCAAAAACCGTTGATTTACCAAACAACAGACACTTTGTTCAAGATGAACTAATTATCATATAGAAATAAAATACCTCCATGATATATTAGGTAATCGCTGCTGCATTCGTATACTATATCAGGATGTCCATACACTTTCAAATACGAGTGAAATGCTGTGTCGTAAATTCTACAGTGAGTGTGTATGTGTGTTTTTATAGCAACAACTCAAGACGGCGGTTTTTTTTTATAAACAAGATGTTTCGAAACAACTCAAATGTCCCGCCGGTGACCAAAAGGAAACTGTGATCTATTTAGTGTTATTAGCTTTGTTAAGAGGTCTACAGTATTAGTTTTACGTTATTTTTATACGTGAAAAAAAAGTTTGAACTGAAACTATGATTGAAATACTTTGCTGTAACTGGATAGCAATGAATGGAAAAAAGTATATAGAATTATTTCACTTTGTAGAGATAATGAGCAGGAATCATATTGTACACGTGGTTTATTTCGCTGAGTTTGTAATGTAGACATGATGAATGTTAATTTCTGATTTGAAATTTCATAAGCAAAGTATGTGGTTTTACCTGGCTCATGGCTCGTTTTTTCACTAGTAGATGCATTCCCTCAACAAACGTTTTTCCTCAAATTGAAGAAAGAAATTATCATTACACTTGCTTGACGTGGTTTCTCCTTTCCAGATAAAAAATACCTGAGTAAGGATACGTAACAATATATGTATTTCATGTATGGATCTTACATTTGAATTGATATCGATGACCGCCACATTTTAAGTCAGACGACAAACAGTATTCTACATGTATACATGTTGTTACCTACCAGATGACTTGTCTTCATGTGTATACGAACACAATATTGACTAAGTTATCAGGTAAGATGCACTCTACTGCACATGTCAAACCGTCTTGAAGTCATTGTGCAATCAAGAGGCCTGTGGTGTCCATTAGGTTAAATAACGCCACGAAATGAACGATGCGCAAAGTCTATTTAGGTCTTTAAAATGGTGGATATGTATAATGATAGTGACAGCATGCTCGCTGGTCTGATAATCAGGTAAACACGTTGTATAGGTTAGATTATATTTCACCCGTGTTAACCTGAAGGATGTGTACCGTACTACATCATTCATTTTAAAACTGAAATGTATTTATTATTTCTTATGTTATATATCAAGGATTATATGAGACTATTAACATATCGTTCATTTTAAGGTATTTTGTATATTCTTTTTGTGCATAAAACAATAAGAGAAGTTTTCTTTCTACAATCGATGAATAATGATCGTTTTACTATCCAATAAAGAAAATGATGGGTTAAGTTTTTGAGGATATATAATAGGGTGCTGAATAGAGAGTATGGAGTGTGTACTATTAACATAAAAAACAGGAGGAAGCGGAAGGTGTAGCTCTTTATAAAATCAAGAGGGTTTGATCTGTGTAGATATGGTGGATAATCGGGACGATTTAATTTGTTTAGATATTAGAGGGTAATCAGAGGGATTTGGTTTGGGCAATAATGGAAGACAGACATGGTGGTTTGTTTTGGGTAGTTATGGAGGAAAAACAGTAACATTTGATGTTTGTAAAGATGGAGAAAAACAGTAACATTTGGTTTGTGTAGTGTTGAAGGAAAATGGAGGATATTAGGGAAGGTTTGGTTTACGTTGTAATGGAGGACATTAGAGAAGGTTTGGTTTGTGTTGTAATGGAGGATAAGATGGAGGGTTTGTTTCTGAAGTGATGGAGGATAAACAGAAGGGTTTGTTTCTGTAGTAATGGAGGATTCTATGGAGTGTTTGTGTAGTAATGGAGGATTGGCAGAAGGGTTTGTTTTGTGTAGTGATGGATGATGGTAGGGAGGGTTT
Organism: Pecten maximus; assembly: GCF_902652985.1. Classification (NCBI taxonomy): domain Eukaryota; kingdom Metazoa; phylum Mollusca; class Bivalvia; order Pectinida; family Pectinidae; genus Pecten; species Pecten maximus. Next base: position 7,011,791 of record NC_047031.1, on the reverse strand, counting down.
GTTTGTGTAGTAATGCAGGATAATAGGGAGGGTTTGTTGTTGTAATGGAGGATAATAGGAAGGGTTTGGAGTTTGTAATACTGTTTGATAATAGGGAGGGTTTGGTTTGTGTAGTAATAGAGGATACTATTGAGGGTTTGGTTATTTAGTAATGGAGGATAATAGAGGAGGGGGTGGCTTGTTTAGTAATAGAGGATAATAAAGAGGTTTTTTGTGTAGTAGTGGAGGAAAATAGGGAGGATTTGGTTTGTGTATTAATGGAGGATAATAGGGAGGGTTTGGTTTGTGTATTAATGGAGGATAATACTTAGGGTTTTATTTGTGCAGTAACGGACAATAATAGGATGGGTTTGCTTGTTTAGTAATGGAGGATAATATGGTGGGTTTTGATGTTTGTAGGAATGGAGAATAATAAGATGGTTTGTTTGTGTAATAATGGAGGATACATGGAGGGTTTGTTTGTGTAGTGATGGAGGATAAGAGGGAGGGGTTGTTTGTGTAGTAATGGAGGATAATAGAGAGGGGTTGTTTGTGTAGTAATGGAGGATAAGAGGGAGGGGTTGTTTGTGTAGTAATGGAGGATAATAGGCAGCGAGGGGTTGTTTTTGTAGTAATGGATGATAATAGGCAGGGAGGGGTTGTTTTTGTAGTAATGGAGGATAATAGGCAGCGAGGGGTTGTTTTTGTAGTAATGGATGATAATAGGCAGCGAGGGGTTGTTTTTGTAGTAATGGATGATAATAGGCAGGGAGGGGTTGTTTGTGTAGTAATGGAGGATAATAGAGAGGGGTTGTTTGTGTAGTAATGGAGGATAAGAGGGAGGGGTTGTTTGTGTAGTGATGGAGGCTAATAGGGATGGGTTGTTTGTGTAGTAATGGAGGATAATAGGGATGGGTTGTTTGTGTAGTGATGGAGGATAATAGGGAGGGATTGTTTGTGTAGTGATGGAGGATAAGAGGGAGGGGTTGTTTGTGTAGTAATGGAGGATAATAGGCAGGGAGGGGTTGTTTGTGTAGTAATGGAGGATAATAGGCAGGGGGGGGGGGGGGGGGTTGTTTGTGTAGTAATGGAGGATTATAGGCAGGGTTTTGATTTGACATGTGTAGTTAGACAGAATAAACGGAATAATCCAGCATCAAATTTCGAAATTCAGTGACCACGCTATGACGTAAATACGTTTGTAACATCGTTCTACTTTTACTCGTTTATATGTGCTAAGTATTTGAACATCAGTCAATCAGTTACTCTTGTTTTCTTAGGAAACACAAAATGAAGTTCCCAAAAGTTTTGATTACATACTATTGATTACATCAATATGATATTTCAAGATAAAGCACTCTTTTAAAACACCTAAATATATAGGTATTTTTATATAATACAAACTTCACACTATTTCTATCAATATGAATGCCATTAGCAATCTTAAAAGTACACTAAGTCTGTGATTTGGTCAATCGGGACACAAGATAAGAAAAAAACTGTATTCTTTATCGGAAATATAAGTATATGTAATACAGCCTATAAGTAATTTGGTAACACAGTTCGTGCACTTTGAGTTTGTATAAAAACGTACACATACTGGCCAATTGGTATGACACTACTTGGAAACAACAACGTACAAAGCCATCCAGTCTACATAACTACACACATTAGATGGCGCTTCAACAATAGCCTGGATTGAGCGACTACTGTAACGACTGTTTTCATTCTTTTCTTAGACACTTTCGTTCTTTCCTTGCTCTCTCAGTCATGTAGATATTCACCTTAATCGGAAATTCGCCATTGTTATTTAGTATTTAAATTTCGCGATCCTATTGCTTTATGTTTTTTTTATTTACCAGGGATTTAAAAAAACAGTTTAGATAGCATAACGCTCCTAATTTTCTAATTCTAATATACCTTGTTTAAAAATTGTTCATTTCTCTGGCAGCAAGACGCAGTATTATATATAGCAGACTTTATAAAATGTATAATAGCGACGTAAACTATATAGCTCTATTAAGCGAACTTGAATGGTTAACACATTACACGGTGTAATGTTTTATCAGTTTAGTCGTAATATGAAAGTGACCTCTAATTGACCTTGGCGACTGTGAAGATGAGAGACAAGGTTTTAAGTAGTAATTGATAGAGTGAACAGTAATGAGGTTGTTTAGGCTCATGGTATAATTATAAGGTCTTAATTACATTAGACATGATTAGTTGTGAGGTCCTTCTGGGCATGATATAATACCTTAGTGGTCATTCTCAGTGGCTGATGTATAGATACATTATGAGGGGCTGGGTTAGGTCCTAATGGGTTGGTTTATAAATAGACATTTGGTCAGTTTTCAGGACTGGTATATGCATAGCCGCCAGGTCAGTCTCGATGACTGGTGTATAAATAGGTAAGCGATCATCACGGGGTTGCGTTAAAATAGTATCCCCAGGCTGTGCTATAAATAGGTATGTTGTCATTGGATGAGCTGCATTACGATAGATTCACAAACTGTGGTATGGATAGGTATGAGGTTATGATCTGTTTATAGTCGGTTCCTATAGGTTGTATATATAGAACTTTACAATAATGTCATTCTATTATTAGACTGTGTTGGTCGTTAAGTTTAGCATCGATAGTGTATGAAGTGGGGTTTAGTAAGAGTATAGCAATGTGTAAAGTAGTTCAGTTTATGGTTTTGAGCTGTGGTTTAGTTATATATCAGAAACTTTTATTGTGCAGTTATTTTCCTCATTATTGTGCAGTTATTTTCTACAATTTGGTTAATTCCAAAAAAAGTATTAGAGTGAATTGTATTGGACACTGCTAGAATTGATCTGACTTAAGTCATTTCTTATTTACTTTTGAATTATTTGTAGTTCTCCTGTAGCATATATTTGATTGGAATTTGATATATGCTTATTGGCAAATACTTTGAATCAAAGTGACATTTCAATAAAACTTTATATACCCGTGTATGTTTTTAATGTCATCGATTAACGCAACGATGTGGTGTCAGAAGAAGAAAAGGGTAAGCAGAAACCTTACAATACTCAGTTAACTCCAAAAAGCAAAGAGAAACATTTAATTGATAACGAAGATCCAAACTTGGATTGGTTTTATTCAATTATGACATATGGCTGGGATTTATATTCCTCTTGTTGATACAGAGTAGAAATAAAGCTATTATTATGACCTTACGAAGAATTCGGGAAAAGGATAAAGCACGCTCGTGTTTACTTTCGTTTCTCATTTGATTACAACTCTGCGCTTTCATTTGCGATCAAACTTCAAATGATGGTCATATATATACAATTAACTTGATATCAACTTTATTTATCATATTCCAAAAAAGGAACGATATTTGCTTGTACCAAAGTATCGTTGTCCTTTGGAAGGACAATAACTTGTTAGTATATGATTGTCGAGAGAATGTACCGGGTAGAGATGCTATTGTTGTGCAAGATGACAGAATATATATAATATACAACAATGTACAATATGCCGATAATGGCAGATGTAGTATACGATCAAGCGAATGAAGTACGTAAATACGTCCGTATACAAGCTTGACCAGCTGTAGACTTTACCGATAGTGGTCACGCACGGCCGAACATAAACTCCGGGACGAGGTGACATAAACACTTTCGCTTAGAGAAGTCAGCTCGTCACGTACATTCACGACAGTATTGTTTGAGTTTCCTTCTGATTAAAGCTATGATGTGTCCGCAATGTACATGCACTTTTGTCATAATCGGTGTAAACGGGTTCGTCTTTGTAAATGTGTCATTGGTTACACCTTGATATACAGATTTGTGGAAATTCGATAGAAATTCGGGAAATCCAACAAAAATTCATTTGGCCGACGAAATAACAACCAAATAAGTATTTTTAAGGTTTACAAAAGAATATTTGTTTTTAGAAACACTAATACCATGATATGATGCACCAGTCATTTCTTGTTTTAAATTATAGCGTTGAGAATGATTTTGAAAACGTTACTCCTTTGAAAGATTTTAAGACCCCCTATTCTTTGTGATATTTGACTTCTAACTAAATTAGTCCCATATAGTTTAGGAAACTGCCCTATACACATGTTAAAGCCTATATCTAAACGGGCACCGAGCTGTGGCTATAAATGTTGAGATCGGCTCCCTCTTGAATATGACTATAACAAAGCAGCACTATATCCAGTAGCCATTATACAGTGGAACTTCGTTGACTCGAACTTGACGGGAACACGAGAAAACTTCGAGTTATCCAAGTGTGCTAATTAAACGAGTTGTCATTTTTGGTGCAAAGTTTGGTTAATATTTATCAGCATTATATAATCATTATAACTCCGCTCTGTCGCTCATCAGTGCAGTGTAAAGACTGGTCAATACATGTAAATGTATAAGTAATATTTCGTTCTATCACTCGTAGATTAGTGTAGTTTTGCCGATATACGGTCTCGATAAAGTTTCGTTCGCTTGGTCACTTCAATAATGATCTGATGTTCATGTCATGTTTGCAAAGGAAATAACAATAAAATGGAATTCAACCGAATAACAATTTATTAATGTTATATCAAATAACGGATTAAATCTAACACATATTAGATACAATACGTAACAGAATCATTACCTTATATTGGACATATAACATACTGTTCCGTTTGAGCGAGCGGGTAGATGAGTTGTTGACTATCGTGTGTACTATTATCGGCGACCGCCTAAAGAAATTACCTGATGTAAGAAAAACAGTACTTTTTATCACCGACAGTTATTGTTATAAGATTCCACCGACACTTTCTTTCATAAATTTATAAAACACTTATAATCGCGTATAATAATCGGTAGAATTGCATTTCCGATACAAAAGGAATTTCGATGTTGAAAAAATGTCGTTTACAACTGATCGTTGTTGGACACAAACATGATACTTCGAGTTATTTGATAATTTTAAGTAGGATTTTAATTGTTGGGATCAAATTTTCACTTCGTATTATCCGAGTGTTTCGAGTTTTCCGATTTCGAGTTTTCCGAGGTTTCTTTTACAAGGATAAAGAGAGAATTCGGCCGGGACTGACGAGTTAAGCGGGGTATTCGAGTTTTCCGAAGTTCCACTGTATATATAAGTCGAACAGAAACAGTTGTTTTGGTGATAATGATTATCATCCTATCATAGAGGGAGAGTGAGTATAGTAGCTTACATACCTGTAAGGAATGATGTTCTTGGAGTGGAATATCGTTCTGTTTAATGTTTTAATGTCAATGTAATATGTACCTCCTGTTTAAAGTATCCATTGAATCACTTTGCTCTGTCTTAATGTGATCTGGTCCTTTGATATCACCGAGTATACAAAATTGAACAAAGGCTCGTCTATGTCAGAGTTAATCAACTTGATCAAACTAATACAAAACGAACAAAAAGGTTTACACAAGAGTGTATTATCATAGGGACATACATATCACCATAATTCACGTATGTCTTTTGTACAGGTAACAGCAATGCATAGGCCAAGTATATCTCGTTTCGCCATACACTCGGGTTATATTAGATTATGTTACAATAATTTAAAAACAAAAGACAGCATGGACTATTGAAAATATCCACACATTTTCTAGTTGAAGAAGTTTCTATACAATCATTATTTGGGACAAATAAATTATCAATGTACACATTTTTTTTAATTAATCAGTAACATTTTCGGCTAAATTTTTTTTAAAGCCGATGTAATCAGGAAATTCTTATTGAAAATAAACATGAGATTTAGGTTGTTGTGGTATTCAATATATAACTCACGACGAATCAATCCACACTACATTTAAAATGTAAATTTTACACACTGCCGGTTATCTATAGTGTTAGACCTTAGAAGGTGGTGAATCCAACCGAACAGCAATACAATAGCTATATAACATTAAATATAGATGAACAGCAGATCAAAACTCGTCAGAAAAGTGCACTCTAATATCTGAAGCGTGTTTCAAGATCATCCATTTTCATTGTTTGACAAATCAATTTTAGGTATGCTTATCAATCTATAAGGTCTATTTGTTGTATTCGCATATATAGAATAGGAAAATTCATTAAGGATTAACAGAATGTGAAGTAAAAAGTGTGTATGTTGAGAAATATATATCCTTCATTTTGTGTTTTTGCTTACAGTACATAAGTGTATCTCTTACATTAGTCCCCCTTTTTCATATGTAATATAACAATACCTCTTCTATTTGGACAGCAGAATAGTAATAATAAAGTTTCCAAACGATAAAGGTACCGCTCTGACTGCCAGACATTCCAATGCTTCTTTTTCAAATACTGACACGTTAGATTATATTTCCACATATTACTGAAAAAGTGGTGATATTTTTCTGACGCTAATAAAACATTTTCGAAAGTAGGTGAAAACACGCATTATTATTCGAAACTAACACATTATATTATCCCACTAGACGTCATGGCTCGTGAAATAGTATAAAAATGTTTTCTTATCAAATATTTGTCCCTTCTGACCTGGAATTTATGTTTAATTAAAGTAATTTATATGAGAGATTACAATAATATCTGTATTGAGGAAATGTGGGTATTACATTTAAAAAAAAATTGATATTCAAAGCAAAAACCGTTGATTTACCAAACAATCGACACTTTGTACAAGATCAACTAATTATCATATAGAAATAAAATACCTCCATGATATATAAGGTAATCGCTGTTGCATTTTTATACTATATCAGGATTTCCATACATTTTCAAATACGAGTGAAATGTTGTGTCGTAAATTCTTCAGTGAGTCTGTCTGTGTGTTTTATATGAACAACTCAAGACGAGGATTTTTTTGATAAACAAGATATTTCGAAACAACTCAAATGTCCTGCCGGTGATCAAAATGTCGACACTATGCGTTAAACGAGTTAGTTATGCGAAATAACTCGACAGTTTAGATAAATAATGCGAGTTGATTTGTGCAACAAAAAAAAAACAAAAAAAAAACGGCTTTCGTAAACATGATGTTTTGTTTCAAGTGAAAAAAAATAGTTTTGAATTGAAACTAGGACTGAAATACTGTGCTGTAACTGAATAGTAATGAATATAACTTTGTTTATAGAATTTCACTTTGTACAGATAATGAACAGGAATCATATTGTGCACATGGTATATTTCGTTGAGTTTGAAATGTAGAAATGATTAATGGTAATTCGTGATTTAAAATTCCATAAGCGAAAAATGTGGTTTACCTGGCTCATGAAAGATGCACTCTACTGCACATGTCAAACCGGTTTGGACAGTGTGCACAAGATTAGACAACGCAAACTTATACAGTATAACATTATATCTGTTTTAGTATCTATATCACCAGAAGTTGGCTTGGGTTTGAAGTTATCGCGCAATCAATAGGCCTATCATATCAATTAGGTTAAATAATGTCCCGGATTAAACGATGCGAAAACTCTATTTAGGTCTATCAAAGGGTAGATATTTATAATGATAGTGGCAGCATGCTCGCTGGTCTGATAATCAGGTAAACACGTTGTATAGGTAAGATTATATTTCACCTGTGTAAAACTGAAGGATGTGTACCGTACTAAATCATTTCATTTAAAAACTGAACTGTTTTCATGAGTTCCCATGTTATATATCAAGGATAATGTGAGACTATTTACATATCGTTCATTTTAAGGTATTTTGTATATTCTTTTTGCGCATAAAACAATGAATGTGGAATGTGTACTATTAACATAATAAACAGGCAGACGCGGAACATGTAGCTCTGGATTAAATCAAGAGAGTTTGATCTGTGTAGATATGTTGGACGACTTTATTTGTTTAGTTATTAGAGGGTAAGCAGCGGGATTTGGTTTGTGTAATAAAGGAAGACAGACATGATTGTTTTGTTTGTGTAGTGATAGAGGAAAAACAGTGGCATTTGATGTGTGTAATGATGGAGGGAAATCAATAACATTTTGTTGTGCAGTGATGGAGGAAAACAGGAATAGTTGCTTTGTGAAGTGATGGCGGTTTAAACGGGTTTGGTTCTTGTAGTGATGGAGGATAAACAAACGGGTTTGGTTTGTGTAGTGATGAAGGACAAATAAAAGGATTTTGTTTGTGTAGTGATGGAGGATAAAGAGAAGAGTTTGGTTTGTGTAGGGATGGAGGATAAACAGAAGGGTTTAGTTTGTTTAGGGATGGATGCTAAACAGACGGGTTTGGTTCGTTTAGGGATTGAGGATAAACAGAAGTGTTTGGATTGTGTAGTGCTGGAGGATAAAGAGAAGAGTTTGGTTTTTGTAGGGATGGAAGATAAACAGAAGAGTTTGGTTTGTGTAGGGATGGCGGATAAACAGAAGGGTTTGGTTTGTGTAGGGATGGATGCTAAACAGACGGGTCTGGTTTGTTTAGTGATGAACGATAAACAGAAGGGTTCGGTATGTGTAGTGATGTATGATTAACAGACGGGTAATATAAGATAATAGGGAAGGTTTGGTTTGTGTATTAATGAGAATAATCAAGAGGGTTTTGTTTGTGTTGTAATGGAGAGTAATATGGAAGGTTTGGTTCGTGTTGTAATGGAGGATAATAGGGAGGGTTTGGTTTGTGTTGTAATGGAGGATAATAGGGAGGGGTTGGTTTGTGTTGTAATGGAAAATATCAGGGAGGGTTTGGTTAGAGTTGTAATTAAGGGTAATAGGGAAGGATTTGTTTCTGTAGTATTGGAGGATATTGGGAAGTGTTTGTTTTGTGTAGTGATGGAGGATAAACAAGAGGGTTTGGTTTGAGTAGTGATGGAGGATAAACGGACGGGATTCGTTTTTGTGGTGATGAAGATAAACAGACGGGTTTGGTTTGTGTGGTAATGGAGGATAATAGGGAGGGTTTGTTTGTGTAGTAATAGAGGATAATAGGCAGGGAGGGGTTGTTTGTGGTAATGTATACTAATAGTTTGTTACTATTGAGGGTTTGGCTATTTAGTAATGGATGCTAAAAGGAAGGGTTTGGTTTGTGTAGTAATAGATGATTCAAGGGAGGTTTGGTTTGTGTAGTAATGGAGGATAATAGGAAGGGTTTTGGTTTTTGCAGTAATGGAGGATAATAGGCAGGGAGGGATTGTTTGTGTAGTTATTGAGGATAACAGGGACGGTTTGTGTGTGTAGTAATGGAGGATAATAGGAGGGTTTGTTAGTGTAGTAAAGGGGGATAATAGGGAGTTTTTTTGTGTTTGTGTAGTAATAGAGGATAATATGGAGGGGTTGTTTTTTTCTTTAGTAATGGAGGATAAAAGACAGGGTTTTGATGTGACATGTGCAGTTAGACAGAATAAACGGAGAGGTTTTGTATTGCACGTATTATATAATAATACAATTGTTTGCATGAAAGTGATATCACAAGATCTATATGTAAATTATTGTAGACCTGCATACAAACCACAGTTTTCTTATCATTATTGGTATGGGGGTTAAACAGGAGAATGTGATTCGGTATAAATGCCATATTGATTTTGCCAATTTCACTTTAAATAAAAAGGTATTAATCGATTTTACATACGCAATATATTCATAATCCATGAAAAAAACAGCAAACAAATTAAGGATTGACTGTCGATTTTGTTGCTTGCTTTTGAATTGTGTTTCTTACTTGGACTGATGAAGGGAAAGTGAAACTAGGGCAAATGGTACATGCTTATATTTACGTTAACAATTTGAAGACTCCAGCATCAAATATTGAAAATCATTGGCCACACTATGACGTAAATGCGTTTGCAACATGTTTTTCTAATTTTACTAGTACATGTGTGCTCATTATTTTATCATCAGTCAATAAGTTACTCTCGTTTCCTAGGAAACACAAAATATAGTTCCAAAAAGTTTGGATTACTTACTATTGATGTATATTAATAGTATATTCTCAAGATAAAATACTCTTTTAAAACACATATATATTATATATTTTTTATTATGAAAACTTAACACTATTCCCGTCAGTACGAATTTCATTAGTAATATTAATAGTACAGTGAGTGTGTAATTTGATCACGAGGGACACAGGATAAGAGAAAAAAACTATTCTTTATCGGAAATTGAATTTCACATTTGGTCATATCTCTTGCGCTTTTGTTTTCGATCAAACCTCATATGTTGGTCAAATAAGAAAATTAATGCATTTTAACAAACGTCATATAGTATACAATTAACTTATATTAACTTCATTAATCCTATGCCAAAACATGAATGTTATTTAAATAAACATGTTTGTATTTTCATATTTTATAAAACTTGCTTCTTTGACTAACCAAGATGATATTAAAATTTGTAAATGCCTGCAGGTGCAACTGATTTATATTTGTAGTGTCAAGGTACCATTGTCCCAGGTACTTCTTAGTATGTGACCGTAGAGATAATGTTCCTGGTAGGGATGATATTGCTGGAATGTCTTTTTGATTAACGCTATGATTTGCCCGCAATGTAAATGTACTTTTGCCATTATAGGTCTAAAGGGGTTCGTCTTTGTGAATGTGTCATTGGTTACACCTGTATATACAGATCTGTGGAAATTCGGTAGAAATTCGAAAAATCCAACAGAAATTCATCTTGCCGATAAAATAACAACCAAATAACGAGAAAGGAGTTTACAAAATAAAGTGTTTTGAGAATCATCAATACCATGGATATGATGCACAAGTAATTTTTTCATATACAATTTAGTTTAGATGGCTTTAAGAATGTGTTTTGATAACTCTCTCGGAAGGCTTATACCCCTCATTACTTTTTTTTTTTTTTTTAAAGTGCGATGTTTGACTTCTTACTAAATTAGTCTAGTATTGTTTAGGAAACTGCTCTATCGATATGTTCATGCCTATACCGAAACATGCACTGAGTTTTGGCTATAAATGTTGAGGTTGGCTTTCTCTTGAATGTGACTATTGCAAATCGGCATTATATCCAGTGGCCATTTTATATTAGCCGGCAATAAGCAGATGTTTTGGTGATAATTATTAGCATTCTATCATTGTGGGAAAGTAAACTATCTTACATACCTGTAGGGGACGATGATCTTGAAGTGAACTCTCATTCTTCTTAATGTTATAAGATCCATACAATGTGTACCTCCTTGCAAAAAGTATCCTTTGACTCGCCTTGTCTTCGTCTTAATGTGATCTGGTCCGTGTGTACACTCGGATATACACAATTAAACAAAAGCTCGTCTCTTAATCAATTTGATCAAACCATTACAAAGCGAACAGACAGGTTTACAAAAGAATGTTTTATCATAAGGCCACATATAACACGATACATTTGTAGAAGTAACGGCAATGCACAGGCCAAGTATATCTTGTTTCGTCATACACTCTGGATACGTGAAATTTTTTTTATTGCGATATTTAAAAAAAACAAATGAATGGATTTTACATCGAAAATGTCCACACATCTAATTGATGAAGATATTTCACCACACCTACTAATTTGGAGAAGAAATTTCCATTGCAATCGTTATTTAGGACCAATCCGTAACCACAATGCATGTCTTTTTTTAACCAGTGCGTATCATTATCGGCTAAAATTTTAAGTGCCCAGTCCGTAAGATCATATTACTCGGATATAACAGGGATTTCCTATCGACAATAACGATAAAGGTTTTGCTGATTTGATCAGCAAAATATCACAATATCACGGCAGTGCTGACAGTATAGTATGTGTATGATTTGGTCACTCGAGACACAGGGACTCAGTTAAAAAAAAGAGCAAGACAACAGCTGTTAAGTGAAATATCACAACATTAAAAAACATAGTTTATATACTCTCTAAGGCCTTGAAAAATGCATTTTGTAAGGTTTTATAATTTGAATGAATGTTGGATGTTTAGTCTTTCGATTATTCATAACTTAGATGTCATGTTACTCAAAATTTAGCGCCGAACCCCTGTGACCGTATGTGATGCAGTAATAGCCGGGACATGCAGAGCTCCAGAAAAGTGTAACAATGTGGCTTTTAGTCGCAGGTTAGCTGATGATGTACATGGTGTTCTTAAAGTATTGGATTTCATTGTCACACTAGCGTTTTGGGGTGTAGATTCTGATAATAGTAAGTAAAGAAACATTGATTTGAAACTCGCGGTATTCGACGGCCGGAAACTTGTGTCCTCCATATGTTTAGATCGAGTCAAATTAAGATAATAATGTGTCCCTGTGCTCGATATAGCATATTGCTGCTACAGTCTGTTTTGTGTTGTTAAATAGATAGTGTTAAAATTGAGGTTTATTTTCTGTGACCTCTAAAACGGTATCAAGCATGGCATTCGATATACAGCTAACGTTAGACCTATTGCGCTACGTAGATCATGAGCTCGGTGCTATCAGGAGTGTCAGTGTTCTGTCAGATCCTGTATTTTTTAAACTCTCTGCATTATACTGGCATTTTTATTAGCACATAAAGCGGCTATTCCACTTGTGTTTATATACGTTTATACCAATGTTACACAATTCACAAAATAAAAGTGCATTCAAGTCTGCGGCGGTTCGGAACTCGATCGCTATTGTAAACTCAGTGAATGTATTCACACGCCGTCAAGAAAGTGATTCGTCTCTCAGAACAAAAGCACGCGACCCTAAATCTTCAACGGAAAATGAAATGATCTGAGTTTACCATTTTCATTGAGGCGGAACCAAGTGAAAATGTAAATATATAAGATCTACATTTTTTTTTTTTTTTTTTCAACGTCACATTGTTTACAAGGGCCGAGTTATGACAGCAGTGCCTAACAGGAAGGATACATTTTGCATTTTGCAGTGTTTTTGACAGTTTCCGATGTTTTAATTGATGAGGTATAGTACAGCAACGTCAAACAGTATAAGATATGGATATAGTTCAACGTGAAACTAAGTTAAGCGTATGAATTATATTTTCACTTTGTTACCGCTTTCCTGAATCAAAGCTGGATCGATTTGCATGGAAACCATAAGGTTGGTTTGGATTTAGCAAAATATTAAACTGCAAACTTGTACGAATGCCATAAAACGTTCCATATAATACAGTATGTCTTTGAAAATTATCTGCAAATAAAGAATCCAATTGATCAGATTCGTTGCGTTCGTTTAGTTCCAATATCGGGACATGAACATTGCTATCCATTGTAGCGTTTCCAAAAGTGCAACCTTGTATCAAAATTTAAAAAAAATATGAAATGGGACTTTTTGGATAGAAAATTAACTCATTGGTGTAGATTTTGCTGTGTATCAACTGAATAATTTCTGTGATAACCAGTGGGAAAGCTCGATTATAAAGCCAAAACCCAGTAGTTGGGTCTTTCCCCGACAATAAATCGGCGTTTTTGAAGGAAAACGTTCAAATAAATCAGACGCATTGACAATGGTACTTTCCCCATTCTAACACGTAATAATATTGTTAAATGTATTTAGAAACATTGTTTTACATCGCAACACGTATGCTGTTAAGTACTCTGTGACCTCCGCTAGTGTATAGCGACAGTGATAGCAGGATCGCTGGTCTAATAATGAGATAAACACATTGTATGGTTGAGGTTATATCTTACCTGTGTAAAACTGATGTGAACCGTAAAACATCGTTCCATTTTAAAACTATTTTTTACATGAGTTTCCATTTGTTATATCAAAGATTTTGTGTGATTATTAATTAAATGCTCGTTTCAAGGTATGGGGTATGTTTTCCAAATTAATTAGTGTAATATATTATAGTGTAGTGTAGTGTATGGCAGCGTAGCGTAATGTGTGTATAGCGTAGTGTAGTGTAGCACAGTGTAGTATTATATATTGCTTATACCGTGGTGCGGCGCCCATGGTCTGTCCGTCCGACCGGCCGCTATCCGGCCGTCTGTCCGGTTGTCTGTCTATCCGACATCAACTTTTTTTCATTTTAACAACTTCGTCTTCATAACCAACAGGCCAAGGGACTTGACATTAGGCGTGTAGCATCCTGTGATCAACTTCCACCAGTTTGTTCAAATGAAAGACATTGACCCTCATTTAAGGTCACAGAGGTCGAAAAGACTATGATAGGCAAACGACTTCTTAATAAGTAAGAGGACCGGGGACTTGATTTTGGGCCTGTAGCATGCTAGGCCGAATGACTACCAAATTTGTTCAAATACATGACCTTGTCCTTCATTCAAGGTCACATGGATCAAATAGACTGTAATCTTCAAACAACTTTGTTCTCATTAACCAAGTGGCCTAGGGACTTGATGGTATCCTGTAGCATGCTAGTCTGAAGGGCTACCAAGTTGATTCAAATATATGACCTTAACCTTCATTCAATGTCACATTGGTAAAATAGGCTATACTATTCAAACGACTTCTTCTCAATAACCAAAAGGCCAAGGGACTTGATATTAGGCCTGCAGCATCCTGTGATGAAGTGTTACCAAGTTTGTGCAAATCAATGACCTTGACTTTCATTCAATGTCAACTTGGTCAAATAGGCTAAATCTTCAAACAACTTCTTCCCAATAACCAAGGCGCCCAGGGACTTCATATTGGGTCTGTATCGTCCTGGGGCTACCAAAATTGTTCAAATGAATGACATTAACCATCATGCAAGCTCACATGGATCACATAGCCTATAATATTCAAACGAACCAAATGGCCAAGTGACTTGATATTGGGTCTGTAGCATGCTAGGCTGAAAGGCTACCAAATCTGTTCAAATAGATGACCTTGACCTACATTAAAAGTATCAGGGGTGAAATAGGCTTTAAGTTACAAACAATGATTTACCGATAGCCACCGATACCTTTTGATAGACAAAGGTATGCTGGAATGAAGGACTAAAATTAATTGACATGAATACACCTAGCTTACTCTGTTATTTGAATTAAGTGGTAATAAGCATAGTATCTGTATGACCTACCTCAATTAACTTCAAAGTTGGTGTAGAGCCAGGTAAACGACATATGCCCCTTGGACCTCTTGTTTATATTAGTTCTTGGCACATGTTAATGTATATAATTATATGTAATCAGGCAAGTATAGTTTAGCTAATCGATCGGCACGCTCATATATTGACAGTGTTACTGGGTTATAAAGCTTAAACGTCTACAAAACTTAACGATGTCTAAACTTCCGACAGGACAAACGAAGTCATAGACAAGATACAGTACAGCAGTTGAAGATATAATTAAAGGTAGAGTGGATTCACACACAAACACACACCCTCACTCACCCGAATACACACACGTAGAAAGGCAGTAGGGACGAAGCGAGCGTCCTGTACCCCAATCTAATAATTCAACAAGGGAGAATTCCTCTCAATTATCAGGAATCCATACTTCTTGCCGTTTAGGGTCATTTATGTAGGAAAACATTGTCGAATTTTCAAAACAAGCCAGTATCTACAAATATTCAAATCTACTTCATGAACATAATCAACTGCATACCTGTACTATGATATGGTTCTGGCTTCCTGCCATCTCTATGTTTGCTGAGCTTATGAAAAACTAAATACTTATACAATATACTGTACTTCTTTGTTAGATCTGATTCATTTTGTTTAACTCTAAATGCATAAACAAATCCCACTAACAGTTAAGGTCATTTCCAGAGATCCACTTTTAATTGACCTCGCATCGTCTAATCTTCCTCTTTGTTGCTTTCTTGTCTTATTCCAACCAGGTTTCTTTCACAAATCGTAATAACATGTTTTCCACAGAAAAAAATACTAACACGCTCGTTGCATTAAAGTTACGGTAGTTCATGTTCTGCGTTGTGACAGGTAACAAAGCAAGCGCAGTGGAACGTAGCTTTAACTGACTTGTATTACGTTTATTTGACCTTGGACGTGTACAGAACCCCGTGTGCTATTTAGGTATACTATATAATTATTTTGCTCGATTTACCATTGGTATATGCTATGTTTCTGCCAACAATCACTGTTTTATTATCATAGCGTTATCAAAAGGAAAACAATACTACCTATTATTTACGCCCGGTGTCCTATTTAATTCTGATCTCCATGAAATGCTAACCCGGGTCAGTATTTTATGCATAAACTATTGATCCCCCCATAAAATCTTGACACCCCCTAACTGTGCTGAAACAGTTTACATCAATACAAGATTTAAAGCATTATTTAATCATCTAATCTGTAATTCATTGTTTTCACAAGTTAGCCCATGTAATACATAGGGTGTCATATATGTGTACTTGAGTTGGGGACCCCGAAGGCTAACTATAGTTATAACAGTACAGGTGTGAGCAGATGACACAGACAGGTGACCAGCACACCTGTATCGATGTGATATTTTACTGAAGAGCAATTAATGTGAAGCCTTATACAGTTTGTAATTATCAAACATTCATATCTTATGTTTTGAATATACTGCATTCAAACAAAACATGAGTTTTATGAGGGTAGATACGTGCTTTATGATATGTTTAATTATATATACATTGCAAACTTCTCCTACATATTTTCATATTTTTTAACAAAGTTTGGAAGGAGGTGTGTAAGTGAAATCAGTTTTTACCGATGGTAAGATTATAGAATTCCATCAATCATTTATTATTTCATTGATTTAATTGGTGATGTTGTAAAATTCATTCGATATTAAAGAACTGAACATAAACACCATGCTGCCAAGTAGGTGACCATAGGTAAATTTGTTTTCTAACTGATTGGCATACATGCATCTATAATTATTGTATAGTTTCCATTGATTTGATAAAAAAGAATAGCATTAATACAATTATCATTTGCCTAAGATATAGTAACCCCCCACTTGATAACATTATTGTTTAATTAAGTGTACAATTTAATTAAGTGAAACAAGTTTTATACCAATATAACAATTTAAATGAATCCGTGTTTACTAATATATATTATTACTGATGATATGTATATTGTTATCAAGGTATTTTCACCTGCTTGCAGAGCAATTAAAAGTTCTTTGTGCAAAATGAAAGGTTTTGTTTTTTGACATCACTGTATAACATAGTAACAATGATAATGTAAATCACATCATCATTTATGGATGCAAACAAATGTATAAAAAAAGAATATATGAGTATTTTACAAAAAATGTATTTCATGGATATATTCTTAGTAAGCCAAACATAGGGTGGTTGTATACATTGTGGGAGTTGATAGGTGTGTTATAAAGGGTATTAGTGAACATGTGTTTTATCGGGTTAGGTCAGTATTGTATGGGGGTAGGTCAGTATTTTATGGGGGTAGGTAAGTATTTTATGGGAGTACATATAATTTAATTGGTGATGATATGTATTTTATCCGGGTAGGTCAGTATTGTATGGGGGTAGGTCAGTATTTTATGGGAGTACATATTACTTAATTGGTAATATGTCTAATATGAATGAAGGCAAAGCCTTGGAAGAGCACAGCTAATCTAAAAGACTAATTGTCCCTTGTATAGGTGTATATATATATGTTTATGTAATATATGTCATTTTTTTCATTATATTAGCAGATTTATGAAAATCACAAGGTCATGCATCATGATAAGTCAGCAAAAGGCCTTATATAACAAGAATTATACAGAATTATATATCTCATCTTTCCCGCTTTATCAATAACATTTTTCAATTGATGGAGTAGTGTTCAAGTAATGAAATAATATCAGTAACCAAGTGTTCAGTGAGACATTAGGATAGGGTGAAAACTGAACTTTAATGAAAATTCTCAAAATTCAGTTTTGAGGCCAAAATATGTGAATCTGTAAAGACATTTAAGTTTCAATTAGATTAATATTGCTTTTATAACACAGTTTAAAGTGAATCTTAACATAACTTCACAAAATTACCTGTAGTATTTTTATTTTACCCAAAAATATGATGGATAGGTGCATGTACAACAGTATGATTGTATCAGTACCCTCACCAGTTTCAATTCAATCTGACAGCATGCAACTCAATAACACTGTCAAATGTGGACTTCAAACAAATATTGACGCCACTGCTATTAAATACATTTGTAGTGGTGGTTGTAAACTCGCTTTTATTTAATAAATTAATTGAACAAATTAAATAAGGCCAAAAAGTGTGATTTCTGTATATGAATTAAACAATTATTTCAATAACCCATCCCTATAGGGTATAACAGATCTAGAACAGGACACCCTGTGGTAAAAAAAAAAAAAAAAAAAAACAAAGAAAAAAACCCTAATATTTTGAAAAGTGCCTTAATCAAGTCTCTTTCATCCATGAAGGATGTTTGATTTCTTCATATCTGAAAGTTTAGAAGTTTCGTCAATTTTACGCTTTTTGGTCCCACTACTCAGGCCACAGTGGATCAGTCATAGTGCCAATATATATATTTATATATATTTAATCGATACACGAAGTTTCTACGAGTTTTATTCTATATATATGTATATACACATATACATAAATATATAAACATATACTATTGCACAGATATTGTCCATTCTGATACTTCTATTAAAGTTTGTGTTATTTCCAATAGCAATATTCAATATAATTTCTGTTTTTGTATTTTCCCTTACTGCAGAGTAAACAGAGTAAACTAATAACACGGATCCCCTCATCTTAAAAAAAAACAAAAAAACTACAGACCCAAGGTGCATTAAATTATATCAATTTTAAAGGACTTGAATTGAAGATCCTTCTACCATGTGTAATATTTGATTCTACCATATATTTTGAATGGAATAGAACATTTTGAACTGTTATTCAGTCACTTCAGCTCATTTTTGGGCAAAACCGCTTTGAACCGAGGACATGTACTTATAACATATGATTTGAAGATCTGTTTATAGAGAACTTTTAAAAGAAATTCACTTAACAGTTAACATTGTGCGCCTTTAAAAATAAAATATGAATCAACTTTGGGATTACATCAGTATATAATGTTCTGTCAATTTTATAATATCTGATTGAAAGTTTAAATTTAGTTATTGATATCAAAGTTTTTCGAGTTGTCAAACTTTGAATTATCTTATATACATTTTATTACTATAAAAACAAAGATTTTGACTTGGACCAGTGAGATCTTTTATTTATAATCAGTGTTTTTGAGTTATCATAGTTCGAGTTAATTAATTTTGATTGTAAATACAAGTATTCTCTTGTCTCCACTAAAACAGAATTTGTAGCAAATTTAAGTTAAACCTACTTATTATAAGAGTCAACACCATAGACAATTACTCTCCTTTTGTAATTATGATTAATTACAAAATAATTATAGAAATTCTATAATCTTCCAGGCTTTGGAAATTAACAGCAGTTGTTGATAAGGTTTTAATCATATTACACTGTACATGTACATGTGTTCATAAACATTGTAATAAATTTGGTTTAAATTTGGTTTACTTCATTTCAAGGGTCATTCCTTCATTAGTTTAAATTCAAAGGTTAGTTCATCAAAATTAAACTTGTTGGAAAATAAGATTATTTTCCCAAATAGTAAATCTTTAATTTACATAAATCAAACAGTTTGACTCGCAGGGTAATTAACACAAGTTCTCCAAATTCTAAGTCCTAAAAATTCTTTATTCCTACCAAAATATCACTTTTTACTTGAAAGCCAGTCAGTATTTTTGCAGGATTCATCATTTTTCTGTACATTTTGGCATTGATTCATTTCCCTGTTCAAAAGTGGATTTCATCAGTAAAAAATGTACATGGTTCTGATATCTGAAAGAAGGAATGTCCCTCTAAATTGAGTCTCATTATATAATTAACTGCCAGGGTCATTTAAGAACATGTACATGCCAGGCATTGGAGAAGTGTTGGAACTTCAAACACTTAAGATTGTTTTTAATTTCTTTTTTATTAATTTCAGGCAATATTTTGTGAAATAAACAGTTGCTATACTTAGCAATAGAAATCTGATCTATAATACTCTCAACAGTATAATATGACAATGATTTTATAAACATTGCAAAGAATTATTTTTCAGATAAATTTCATTTAAAATTCAATAATTATTTTTGGTACAACCTACATATTTGCGATGTTGATCTATGTTTATTTCTGCTGACTAATGTAGACTAACTACACATTTACTAAGCCTGCATTTCATAAATGATAAAAATCTAGGGCTAACAGTAGCCTATATATATATATAGCTACTGTAGTAGGCCTATTACTCGGACATTTTAAATGGTTACTAGTCCCATGTGCTGTAGATAATATAACCTATTTCTAATTATAATAAACAATGCGAGTCAGACACATCGTATCATCTGTAACTAACAATACAAAAGCTGGGACGTAACCGATAGGCACTTGTTTCCAATGCATATGCCAAGCCTAGTTGTCTTTCGGCATGTTATTGTTTACAATGTAAATCAAGTGCCTGTGACGTAAGCCTAACGAGAAAATAAATCGACAAGGCGGCCTAAATATTTACGATAGAATCGGTCATAACACAGTGTTATCGGCAAATGCCTACCTTTGATCAGATCAGACTGGAACCACATACAAAAATAATTACAAGGACCCTATACTGAGTTTAATTCCAACATACTCGCATGTCTTGTTGTGTACAATGTAGGTCAGACGTGAATGGAGACGATGACATTCGGTAATTCCCGATCGGTTACGGACGACATGATAAAAATAAAAGCGAAAACATACCGCTGTTTTGTTATTTATTTTTCATCTGAGAACAAAAGACATATATCACTAATGTTAAAACACTTTAGAGAGACTTTGGTGTTGATATTGTTCAAGATTTTTACTACATCCGGTTTTGAGCCATTCCGGTACCGGTTTTTTGGACCATACGATTTTCTTTGTTCGTATGTATGGGAAGGGAGGCAACTCTTGTTGGAGGTACCGTTTTCGAGTATTTAGAGAGCTTCGCTCTTATTATAGAGGGTAGGTCAGTATTTTATGGGAGTACATATTACTTAATTGGTGATGATATGTTTATTATAGGGGCGGGGGGGGGGGGGGGGGGGGGGGGGTGGGGGGGGGGGGGGGGGGGGGGGGGTAGGCCAATATTTATTGGGGTAGGTCAGTATTTTATGACAGTACGTATTGCTTAAACAGTGATGATATGCATATTATCAGGGGTAGGTCAGTTTTTTATGGGAGTACATATAACTAAATTGGTGATGATATGCATTTTATCGGGGTAGGTCAGTATTATTTTGGGGTAGGTCAGTATTTTATGACAATACATATAACTTAATTGGTGATGATATGTATATTATCAGGGTTAGGTAAGTATTTTATGGGGGTAGGTCAGTATTTTATGGAAATAGATATTACTTAATTGGTGATGATATGTTTATTATAGGTGGTAGGTCAGTATTGTGTGGGGGTAGGTCAGTATTTTATGGGGCTAGGTCAGTATTTTATGGGGTAGGTCAGTATTGTATGGGGGTAGGTCAGTATTTTATGGGAATATATATTACTTAATTGGTGATGATATGTTTATTATAGGGGGGTAGGTCAGTATTTTATTGGGGTAGGTCAGTATTTTATGACATTATGTATTACTTAAACAGTGATGATATGCATTTTATCGGGGTAGGTCAGTTTTTTTTGGGGTAGGTCAGTATTTTATGGGAGTACATATTACTTAATTGGTGATGATATGTATATTATAGAGGGCAGGTCAGTATTTTATGGGTGTAGGTCAGTATTTTATGGGTGTATGTATTACTTAATTGGTGATGATATGTATACTATAGAGGGCAGGTCAGTATTTTATGGGTATACATGTAGGTCAGTATTTTATGGGAGTTTGTATTACTTAATTGATGATGATATGTATATTATAGAGGGTAGGTCAGTAATTTATGGGGTTAGGTCAGTATTTTATGGGAGAAAGTATTACTTAATTGGTGATGATATGTATATTATCAGGGGTAGGTCAGTATTGTATGGGAGTACATATTACTTAATTGGTGATGATATGTATATGATAGAGGGTAGGTCAGTATTTTATGGGGGTAGGTCAGTATTTTATGGGAGAAAGTATTACTTAATTGGTGATGTTATGTATATTATAGCGGGTAGGTAATTATTTAATGACAGCATGTACTACTTAAACAGTGATGATATGTATATCATCGGGGGTAGGTCAGTATTTTATGGAGGTAGGTCAGTATTTTATGGGAGTAGGTCTGTATTTTATGGGAGTAAATATTACTAGCGGTGATGATATGTATATCCTTTAGGGTAGGGCTAGATTTCTGAGAAACAGAAGATGCATGATAGAGGTTGTTTCTGTAAGAGGCTGTATGGTAGAGGTTGTTACTGTAGGAGGCTGTACGATAGAGGTTTTTGTTGTAGAAGGATGTATGATAGAGGTTTTTACTTTAGGAGGATGTATGATAGAGGTTGTTACTATAAGAGGCTGTATGATGAAGCGGTGATGATATGTATATCATTTAGGTTAGGCAGGACATCTAATAGGCCCATGAGAATAGATTTTTGACTCCTCAAAATTATGTTTGACTCTTCGATGTGATAACTCAAGTCCATTTTTCAAATGTTTTGAGCCTAGATTTCTGAGAAACAGAATATGTATGATAGATGTTGTTTCTGTAAGAGGCTGTATGATAGAGGCTGTTACTGTAGGAGGCTGTACGATAGAGGTTTTTATTGTAGGAGGAAGTATGATAGAGGTTGTTACTTTGGGAGGCTGTATGATAGAAGTTGTTACTATGAGATAATGTATAGTATAGGGGTTGTTACTATAAAAGGATGTATGATAGATGGTGTTACTGTAGGAGGGAGTATGATAGAGGTTGTTACTTTGGGAAGCTGTATGATATAAGTTGTTACTATGAGTGAATGTATATTATAGAGGTTGTTACTATAAGAGAATGTATGATAGCGGTTGTTACTTTAAGGGAATGTATGATAGAGGTTGTTACTAGTGGGGTGACACCTGAAGGATGTCACAGAAAGAATGAAGTGTAGTGAGGGGCGATAACTCTGTTCCAGCAGTTTCCATCAAAATCGCTTTCTATCTACATTTCGACCAATAAGATAAGACCTTGTGTTGTGGGCCGCCGTAGGCGAGTGGTTAAGGTGTCCCGACACTTTATCACTAGCCCTTCACCTCTGGGTTGTGAGTTCGAAACAAACAAGGGGCAGATACCCTGTTTTGACTCTAGGTCGGTGGTTTTTCTCCGGGTACTCCAGCTTTCCTCCACCACGAAAACCAAGCACGTCCTTAAATGATCCTGGCATTTTATAGGACGTTAAAAAAAAATAAGTAAAACTGTGCTGTTGCCAAGAAAATGAAACCCATTAAGTTTAATTTGCTGTCCCATAATACCCCTATTTCATTAAAATCAAACAATATCTAAAGGATTTGGACCAATCAGAGGCTAGAAAATGGCGACCTTTTCGGTAAAATATGATTATTGTTAAGTGAGGTTATACAAGAGTAACCAGTGTCCCATGATGTACCTACATACCAAATTTAAATTTCATTGCAATTGGACAATAACTAAAATCTTCGAAAATGAATACGTTCCGTTACCACACTTCATTCTTTATAATATTCTATCGTCAATTTATCCATCGGAATCCTGAGATCTCATTACCACGATAGTTAAGAAATAATTAACGATGATTCGTGTATTGTTGCAGGATATACAACGAGGACGAGGATATTTTGCAATTAAATTAATAACGAAGGTCGCAGGTCAAAGTTGATTATTTCTATTCTACCATGTACTGTTTAGTTATGAGATCTATATAGAAAAACGGCAAAGAAACCCCGGAAAAACCTTGTAATTTATTTATTGAGTATTGCATTATTTTGTTGATAAAATATATGCATTTGTATTTCTTTACAGGCACTACAGTACTACAATCAAAAACATCTATCATATGGCATTGATTTTGAAAATTAAAAAAAAAAAAGAATAAAAAAAATAGGCCTTCGTAGGATTCGAACTCGCGTCTTGATAAAAAATAGAAGAAGTCTAACCATT
Organism: Pecten maximus; assembly: GCF_902652985.1. NCBI lineage: Eukaryota > Metazoa > Mollusca > Bivalvia > Pectinida > Pectinidae > Pecten > Pecten maximus. Next base: position 6,987,916 of record NC_047031.1, on the reverse strand, counting down.
AGTCCACTCGGCTACAGTAACCGTATTACTTACTGGGTGAATATTAGATACATAACATTTATCTATTATTGACACGTGCGTGTATTACTGGAAAATAATCATGGGTTTAAACAATTTAAACTCGTTGCATAGCAAACATGGTAGAATATTAAATAATTAATGAATTTCGTTGCTTATACTGCCATTCATTATATTTTAAAATTAATAAAGTATTTCTATTGCTAAGTTTAAAATACCTCTTGAGTATTAATACTAAAAAAATAATTCCACAAGTGTACACAAAATCCTAAACATCACTTCTGGTTATAACATCATATATTGGGACCGAGTTCACAATTAGCTTCGCTATATGTTTCATTGTAATATTAAAATTCATAATAAATTCCCAAAATTGCATTTACAACTTTCTATTTCACCTGGTCAAGACCAAAACCTGAGAAACAAAATATAAAAGTTCAACACAGAATGTTGGACATTATCCGGAGATATCTGTCAACATATGTCAACAAATACCGATTGTATACATCCGGTTCAAGGTAGAGGTCAAATCTACACCCAAAAGTGTGTTAACGACTTGCGCAACACGACCGGCCAATCAGCTTGTGTTTCACCCTGATCCAAGTCCCTTTGGAGAATGCGTTTCTCTGGTTTGTAGCTGTTTCCCCCGAGTAAATACATGTACGGGTACTTTATATATGATACGAGGATAAATAGTAGTATGTTGAGATCTAGAAAATCACAAATACACACTGTTACTGAAAATAGAATGACGTAGGATTCTGGTGTAAAAAGGCGGGAATTCCCCAGGCGGGAGTTCCCCAGTGCAGTACCCGTGTGACCTAAGCGGAAACTGTTGCATCACGGACACGAGAGAGAAAAATAACTTAAACCAGCAGTCAAAGTGTCGATTTTGGCGTGTTTGTACCCAAAATATTTCCATAACTAGATTATTCCCAGATATACGGGATATGCCTGGACATACATGTAGATCACACCGAGTTTTATAAGTGTGGAAAGTTTTATCAAAATGTATAGAGTCGCTTTTCAGTTAGCTCCGGCAAAGTGGTCTGAATAAGCCGCATGTACATTACGTTCCGTCCTTCAATACACTACATTCCACACATACTTGGTTACGTCACTGGTGACGTAACATCCGCCAAGTCTCGATAAAATACGACCCTTTTTCAAAACCCTATTGTGGCCGTACTATTAAAGATATAGAAAAAGTAAAGATTCCATTTTCTTTAGAATCCTCTCTATTTGTTATGTTTTGAGTTTCAGAATTTTTCATTAAAGCGCTGATTTTTAAGGACCGGTTAAACAGAAGCTACCGGTCAAAATGACGATTTTGGCATGTTTGACCCAAAATATCTCATAAATACGATTTCCCACAGGGATACTAGATACATCCAGACCTAGATCGAGCCGAGTTTTACAATCGTTCAAAGTATCAACCGAATTGTATGAGCCAATTTTTCTGTCCTCAAATCGCTATTATATCCGGCAAAATAGGCGAATTAGCTCGTAATACATTACGTTCCGTAAGGAACGATAACTCCGTTATCGCCCCTTACTACACTTCATTCTTTACAAGTTTAAATAAATTTAAAAATAAATTTAAAATAAATTTTAAAATAAATTTTAAAATTTTAAAATAAATTCCAAGAAATCTTCATGCTGGCGTTGACTGGTGTGCAATTAACTCTAGCGTTGACTGGAAAGCATTTAAAAATTTATAAATACATTTAAAATAAATTAAAAAAATATATATAAATCAATTCAAATAAATCTGGATTTAACACTGGCGTTGACTGGTGTGCATTTAACACTGGCGTTGACCGGTGTCCATTTAATACTGGCGTTGACCAGTGTCCATTTAACACTGGCGTTGACCAGTGTCCATTTAACACTGGCGTTGACCGGTGTCCATTTAATACTGGCGTTGACCAGTGTCATTTAATACTGGCGTTGACCAATGTCCATTTAACACTGGCGTTGACCGGAGTCCATTGATACTGGCGTTGACCAGTGTCCATTTGCTTCTGGCGTTGACCAGTGTCCATTTAATACTGGCGTTGACCGGTGTCCATTTAACACTGGTGTTGACCAGTGTCCAGTTAACACTGGCGTTGACCAGTGACCATTCAACACTGGCGTTGACCAGTGTCCATTAAACTCTGGCGTTGACCGGTGTCCATTTAACATTGGCGTTGACCAGTGTCCATTTAGTACTGGCGTTGACCAGTGACCATTTAACACTGGCGTTGACCAGTGTCCATTTAACTCTGGCGTTGACCAGTGTCCATTTAATACTGGCGTTGACAAGTGTTCATTTAGTACTGGCGTTGACCGGTGTCCATTTAATACTGGCGTTGTCCGGTGTCCATTTAATACTGGCGTTGACCAGTGTCCATTTAACACTGGCGTTGACCAGTGTGCAATAAACACTGGCGTTGACCGGTGTGCATTTGACACTGATATGTCTACATTAGTGTAAAATGCACAGTGGTTAACGCCAATGTTAAATGGACACTGGTCAACGCCAGTGTTAAATGGACACCGGTCAACGCCAGTGTTAAATGGACACCGGTGTGCATTTTACACTAATGTAGACATATCGGTGTCAAATGCACACCGGTCAACGCCAGTGTTAAATGCACACTGGTCAACGCCAGTGTTAAATGGACACTGGTCAACTCCAGTGTTAAATACAATTTTCGTTATCGCCCCTCACTGCGCTTAAGCTGGTTCCGGATTTTAAATTTTCAGACTTTGTGAAATGTGTTAGTGCGTTGGATTCTGAGTGTAAAAAGGCGGGAATTCCCCCTGGCGGGGGATCCCCAGTGCAGTGTAAATGTCTGGATTACTGTCTTTCGATCGTCCGTACCCGTGTGTCCTTAGCGGAAACTGTTGCATCACGGACACGACAGAAAAATGAACTTAATGTACCATATATGACAAAACAAGATTAATCCTGTCTTTTGGATGGAGATATTTGTGAAAAAATATGTAAAAAAAAAAAAAAAAAAAATGTGCAGAGAATTGTGTCGTTCGTATTTTCTCTGATATCGTAAAATTGTTAGAAATATTGGCAGTGACAGTAAAATACAACCAGCCCCTTACTACACTTCATTCTTTACTAGTTGGGCGACACCTGAAGGATGTCACAGAAAGAATGAAGCGTAGTGAGGGGCGTTAACTCTGTTCGGCACTTTTTATCAAAATCGCTCAATTTCTATTTCAACCAATAATAGGACTATGTGTTAATTGTTAGGTCGCGAGGGCCGGGTGGTTAAGGTGTCCCAACATTTTATCACAAGGGTAGCCTAGCTGTCCAACTCAGGGTTGGGAGTTCGAAACCCACGTGACGTGGGGCAGTTACCTGGTACCTACCGTAGGTCTGTGGTTTTTCTCCGGGTACTCCAGCTTTTCCACCACCACCAAAACCAGGCAGGTCCTTAAATGACCCTGGCTTTTAATAGGACGTTAAACAAAAATAAGTGAAACTGTCTTGTTGCCAAGGAAATGAATCCCATACAGCTGAATTTGCTGTCCCATAATACCCCTATTTCATTGAATTCAAACAATATCTAAATTTGGACCATTCAGAGGCCAGGAAATGATGACTATTTTGGTAAAACTTGAAAATGAGGTGACCAGAGGGACAGTGTCCAATGATGTACCTACAGACAATATCTTAATTTAGACCAATCAGAGGCTGGGAAACCATTTCAAATGGCTGTCATTTTCTTTAAAAAATGTTTAAAGTGAGGTTACAAGTAACTGGTGTCCCATGATGTAGTCTACCCACATACCGAATTTCATAGCAATTCGACAATGTCTACATTTGGACAAATATCCTCGAAAAAATAGGATAAACTCTTTCAGATAGGAATATCCAAGATTTGATGGGAATCGAATCGCCCCGATATCAATCTTGGAGAAAATTGTTAATTAATCACACTTGCGCAAGGAAAATCCCTTTTTTGTATGAATTCCCAAGTCGAGCATAATGATACAAATGAGAGAAGGAAAATTGTTTGTGTGTTTGACATAGCCATTTCATTAAATTGATATTTTGAGACTTTCCCCATAGTTCAAAGTCAGTATCAAGTGTCTTTGTCAGTGGTTCATGTCGAGCAAATTGGGAATTGTCTTTTTTGTTTACTTTAAAAAAAAATTTTAATTTTTCGTATTTTAAACTAATAAGTTCGAGAAAAAAATAATCTTAATTGCGTCATTATAAACTTTAAAAAAAAAAACATTTTTTGATATCTTTAATTTAAAATAAGGGTTAATACAAGCAGGGGTTTTTTTTTTTTTTCATATTATGGGAAAAAGGGAAGGGGATTTAAAAGTTTTTTTTTTGAATTTAAAATTTTAGGGAGAAAGGGAAAAATCCCTTTTAAAAAAAAATTTTTTTTTCGTTTTTTCACCTTTGGGGGGGGCAGGGCACCCTTTTCCCCGGGGGTTTTGAAAATATAATATTTGTGGGGGTGTTTTAAAAATTATCCGAAAGGGGCCCCAGCGGGGAGGGAAAAAAACCCAATGGGTTGGAAGGGAAAAAGGGGAGGAGGGGCCGTTGTAATGGTTAGGAAAAGGGGAAAAAATTAAAAAAATGATTTAAAATTTAAAACAAAATAAAATTTTTTTGAAATAAAGTTTTTTCCTTTTAAAAAAAAAGGGGGGTCTTTTCCCGGGGCGAAAAAAAAGGGGGATCCCTTCCTTTGGGGGAACTGTCCTTTATATTTTATATTTAAATTTTAAAACTTTAAAAGGGGTTTTTTTCCCTTAAGCAAAAAGGGAAATTTGCCGCCCACCACGGGGCCCTCCCCCCAAAATTTTAGTTTTTTTGCGGAACGGGGCCCAAAAATTTTTTTTTACTTTTTATAAAATAAAAAATTAACCCCCGGTTTGGGGGTTGGGGTTAAATCCAAACCCCCAAGGCCCAAAAAGGCCCTTAAAATAAAAACGGGGACCGGGAAAAAACCCCAAAAATAATGGAAAAATTTTATAACTTCCCCAAAATATTTGACAAAAAGGTGGGGAAAGGGAAAATTGCAAACCCCAACTTTAAATGGTATAATAAAAAAAACCCCTTTTCCCCTTCAATAATAAAAAAATTTTAAAAAAAGGGAAAAAATTTTTCATTTAAGTTGAAAATTGAAAGTGTTTCAAATAAATAAAAATATTTTGAAAGTTTTAAAAAATTTTTAAAAGTTTTTTTAAAGTTAAAAAAGGGGGAATTTTTCGTTAAAATAAGGGGGTTTTTTTGGAACTTTTAAAAATTATTAATTCTTTTTTGTAAAGTTTTTAAAAGTAAAAAATTTTTAAAAAAATTGTAGCCCCCAATATCCCTGTTTAAAATTTTTGGGAAAAATTTAAAAGGGAAATTAAAACCCAATCCCTGTAGTTTAAAATTTGAAATTTTTTTTATACCCAAATAAAATAAACTTTTCCAAATTTAAAAAAACCCCTTTTTAAACTTTAAAATTTTAATTTTTTGAACATAATTTTTGTTAAAAAAAAAATTAAATAAAGGGTTTTACAGGCCCCTTTTTTGTATTAGGTGAAATTTTAAAATTAAAAAGAAGGCTATTTTTCAAATTTTTATATTTAAAAACATGGGCTTTTTTGAAAAGGAAAATTTCTAAAAATATTTAGAAAAAAAGAATTTTAAAAAAAAAGATAAAAAAAAAAACAAATATGGTCCCCCCAAAATTTTAAATTTAAAATTTTGTTGGGCCAAAAAAATAAGAAGTTGAAAAAAAATTTGGGGAAATTGGTCGGGAAGGTTTTTGCACAGTTTTTTTTGGAATGTAAGTAAAGGTTGAAAAATTGTTTATGGATTAAAAAAAAGGATTTTAAAATTGAAAAATTAATTTTAATTCTATTAAAAAAAAAGACAAATTTTTTGAAAAAAAAAATTTCAAAATATTAAAAAAATTTGGAATTCAAAAAAGAGAAAAAAAAAGGGAAAACAAAAAACAAAAGTTTAACCCCAAATTAATTAATTAATTTAAAAGTGGGGTTTGTTGAAAAATTTTGTAAAATTTTGGGGGAAAAATTTTTGAATTTTTTCAATTAAAAAAAAAGGGTTTTAAAATTTTTTAAAAAATTCAATTTTGGAATGAGATGAAATAAATAAATATAGATATTAAAAAATTTCAAAAAAATTTTAAATAAAACTTTTTTAAAAGTTTTTGTAAAAATGGAAATTTTGATTTTGTTTTTAAAAAAATTTTCCCCTTTTTTTTGGAATATTAAATATTAATTTTTTAAAAGTCCCCAAACCCAAAAAATTTCCAAAAACCCCCAAAAAAATAATTTTCCCAATGGACTAAAAAACAAAGAGAAAATTTAGAAATTTTTTTTTGGGTTTCTTTTTTCAAAAGGGGTAAATAATTTGGAAATTTTTTTCATTTATATTTCAAAAAAATGGTTTAAGTTGATGTTAGAACCTCTTAAAGGGAAATCGGAAAACCAAAATTTTAAAGGAAAATTAATAAATTTTTTAAGAAAATGAAAAAAAAAATTCGGGCCCAAGTTAAATATAACTATGTACAAAATTATGGGGGTTAGGGGGGTTTTTCCCTTTAATTGGATTTGGGAATATTTTTGAGAAATTCCAAAATCGTGGCTTAACAAAACCTATATGTCAAAACCAACAAGTCAAAGTTTTTATTAAACAAACAAAAAAAATTAAAAAAATTTTAAACGCGTTTTTAAAAGTTTAAAAGACTTTTTACAGTGTTCGATAAAATAAAAAAGGTCCCCAAGTAATTTTAAAATTTTTTATCAAACCGGTCTAGGTTAAGTTCTATGGAAAAAACCTTGGTCATAAGAAAAACCCATAAAAATCCAATTTAAAAAAAAATATTAAAAAGTCCCCTTTTACTTTAAAAAATTAATCCTTTTAGAGCAAAACCCAGGGAAAAACCCGGGGGGAATCCCCGTGTTTTCCCAAAACCCCCCGGGGGGTTTTTTGAATTACCCGGATTTTTAACTTTTTTCAAAGTCGTTTTATTTGGGGGGGGCCCAATTTTAACAAAATTTTTAACTTAAAAAATACTCCCCCCTTTTTTAACCCGTTAAATGGCTTTTAAAAATCACCGATTATTCCCTCAAATTAAAAACCGGATTGTTATTTTAATAATTTGTTTTAAGGAGGGACCCGGTTATCGTTTTAACTCATTTGGGGGAAAAACCCACCTCAAAAACTGGGTCCCAAAGGAAACCCAAGCGGGGGGAAAAAAAAAGAAGGTCAAAAAAATGGAATTTTTAAAAACAAAGAATCGTGGGAGTACGGAAAAATAAAAGCACCCAGAACATTTTTCTTTTTTTTTTAAATTTTATATTTTTTGAAATTTGGGGGCGGATTTAAAAGAAGGAAAAGGATTTTGGCTTTGAAAAATATTTTAAAAAAAATTTTCCCCGGGGTAAGATAGAAGTAAACGGTTTGGGGGGGTTAAATGGGTAATTAAGAAGATTTTAAAATTTTTCTTAAAGATTTTTCCGGAAAAAGGGATTGTGTAATTTAGTGAGGCTATTAAGAGTTATCCGCCCTCCTAATTACTTTTTAGGGTTATGAAAAGGTGTTTTTTAAACGAGAGATAAGTTTTTTATTAAAAGGGTAAGATAGAGGTTGTTACTTTGGGAGGCTGTGTCATAAAGGTTGTTACTATAAGAGGATGTATGATAGAAGTTATTACTATAAGAGAATGTATGATATAGGTTGTTACTGTAGGAGGATGTTTGATAGAGGTTTTAACTTTGGGAGGCTGTATGATAGAGGTTGTTACTTTAAGAGGATTTATGATAGAGATTGTTACTTTAAGAGGATGTATGATAGGGGTTGTTACTGTAAGAGGATGTATGATGGAGGTTGTTACTATAAGAGGATGTATGCTAGTGGTTGTAAATGTAGGAGGGTATATGATAGAGGTTGTTACTGTAAGAGGATGTATGATAGAGGTTGTTACTGTAAGAGGATGTATGATGGAGGTTGTTACTATAAGAGGATGTATGGTAGAGGTTGTAAATGTAGGAGGGTATATGATAGAGGTTGTTACTGTAAGAGGATATATGATAGAGGTTGTTACTGTAAGAGGATATATGATAGAGGTTGTTACTGTAAGAGGATGTATGATAGAGGTTGTTACTATAAGAGGATATATGATAATGGTTGTTACTGTAGGAGGATGCATCATAGAGGTTGGTGTTCTTTATTTGGGACTGTTTCTGGCATATAATAAGATGGTGATTGTATGAATTTATTTACATTACAGCTCTAATATAATATATCACTTGGGAAAAAAAGTTAATTATAAAAAGATTAATATGTCTAAAGTATTTGCCAACACTGTCTATTTAGAAAGTCTTAATTGCAACAGTTGGTCTCCCTATTATTCATCCTATTCATCAAACCATGCAATGTTAAGTATTTTTTCTACACAAATTATATGTATGTATTAAAGTAGAATTGGTAAATATTCTATACATTTTACAAGTTTTTGGGGCATCCCGGATTTCAGTTTTGGGGAAAACAGGATGAGGCATTTATTTTATTTATTTAGATTATAGTTTGAAAGTATTATTATCTATATACATGTATATCCTCATATAAGCAATGAAAATATACTTGTATATACATGTATAATATAATAACAAAACATTGTTTTAAAGAAGGGTTTAAAACATCTTCAATTCATGCATCATAACTTATATATCTTAAGTTTTAAGTATGATTTACCTCAAAACTAACATACAATCTTCTTTTGAAATATTGATTTAAAACACATAATTATGTTCATCATTTTTTCTTGTAAAGTACAGAAAATGCTGATGTTAGACATTAGACAGCATTGAACTTTCTTTTGTCAAAGTTTAAGAATCAATTAATATATATGATAAGAGATGTATATATAACTTACCTCATATTCATTTGTATATATATCTAGTTCAAATGAACAAATATGGATATATTAATTGATACTATATCATTAACACTATAAACTTTCTTTAGCCATATACATGTATGTATATACCTGGTAATATTGTATAGGCCTGAAGGCCACACCTGAGTGCATGGTCACCTATAGCAACTGGTAATGATCTCATCTTCGCTGCTGATTATAATTAACCCCCTGGCCCTATCCTCAGCTGTGAGACTGACAACCTGTTTATTTCTTGCAGGACTGACATGTAAGGATTATGTATAAAAAGCTTAGAAGGTTTAATAATGCTGTCAAGTTTGCTTTTATGTAAATTGTTTCATCACAATATAGGGAGGATCAATATTTTATGGGGTAGGTCATTATTTTATGCATTAAATACTGACCCGGGTCGGTATTTTATGGGGGGGTCAATATTTTATATGACACAATAAGTATTGTATTACAATAAGTTTGATCCTGAGATCATCACATTTAGTCAGTTGATCTATTTCAACAAATAATTATGTTTGACTTCGATCTACTTTGTCCTTTACCTTTAGACCTAAATAACCTGGAAATTTGACCCAATGATATTGACGTTTGTTCGATTCACTCCTAGTTAAGTTCCGACCAACTCTGCGTCATATTGTCATTACAAAGTATTAATCAGTGAAATAACTCAAAATTGACCTAGATGCATAACCCAGTGACCAATTAACTTGATCTTTGGTTAATTTACGTCATCTTAAATAACAACCAATTTTGCAGCTGACGTCATTATGAAATCTTCACTAAAATATACAATATTTGACACTGACCACTTCTTTTTGGCCAAGTGACCTTGATCGTTGACCATTTTTTACCCCAATATGAATTGCTGTGAAGCAAACATCTTTCAAACCAATCAATAGGAGTTATTAACCAGGAACAAATTTGTGTACAGACAGACGGACGGACTGTCAGGGTGATAAAATAAAGGCACAATATCTCTGATACAAGTTCTTGATGATAGTAAACGTTTTTCCTTCCCGAAGTAGTCAATTGAATGAAGTCTGTTGGTAAGGAGATTCACTGGGGTTTATTATAATACATCCGAAGACTCTCCAGTGGATGAAAAATGGTAAAACAAGTATTGTGATTTGAATTGCTCTCAGACATGTTTGTAAGTTTCTTAGATATAAACTAAAACTAAGTTTACACTTTTTCTAGTGGAGAAATCCGAGGCACTCAGGTAATATGAAAGAAACAGATAATTTACGTAGATTAGCCAATATGTACTATCATATACTAACAACTTTTATTTCATTCTACCATGTATCTGGTTATTGAGAAGAATTTGGAAATTATAGTCCCTTTACCACATCTCTGTTCTAGCCGTCAGTCTCTGGTGGTCAGTCAAAATCAATAAACAGCATACTGTATATACATACTAATGTATTAAACAGCTATCACTAAATGATAAGTATTATTTCTAAAAAGGAAATCAAGCAAATTATACGCAACAGTGCGTTTTTTCTATTGCATATGAACCCAGCACGATTTAGTGTTATATTTTAGCTTTCTAAAATTATCACAATTATATTCCATTCTAAGATGCATCTCTTATTCGTTTCACATCAAATAAATATGAAATACATAAGGGGTGATACATATATATGAATGGATAGTATAACTATACATGTTATCTTGAAAAATAACCAAAGTGACATAACTAATTGTGTGCAGCGGAATGTGGTACCAGGTGACTTCCTTTCATTATACGTAATCAGTCATCCCAATTGGGAACCCAAAGCACACAGTGGCGAGAACTCAGCTAAAAACAAAAGTGAGACAGTGTCAAGGGGCACCAGGAAGCGGATAGTTTTTAAGAAGGAGAAAATATAAGGTTCTAAATTCAGTCGATTCTTGCGATCATGCAATGCGGGCCACAAGTACAATTCATACGCCCTATCTGCATGTCAGGGTTAACCAAATAATCCTAGAGTTTAATCCATGGCCAAATATTGTATACAAATATAATTACAGGTGTACGCAAAAACAAGATATATGTGGAGTATCTACCCGTAAGTACCTGATGTAAAACCGCTTGCTCTCTCATCTAGCAGACTTTGAACGAACAACACTACTCTCAAACTCATGACAACCCGGTAGCAAACTGGAGAAGTATAATCACCAATCCCACTTTAACCTCGGTAACACTATTGAGATGTCAGCCGCAGCTGGATAATATATCAGACAAATCCATATCATACAACATTAAAGCATAAAATTATACACCAGCCATCCACGATATGGGGGCCGCGGTGGCCGAGTGCCTAAGGTGTCCCGACACTTTATCACTAGCCCTCCACCTCTGGGTCGCGAGTTTGAAACCTACGTGGGGCAGTTGACAGGAACTGACCGTAGGCCGATGGTTTTTCTCCGGGTAATCCGGCTTTTCTCCGCCTCTAAACCTGACACGTCGTTAAATGACCATGGCTGTTAATATGACGTTAAACAAAATAAACCTAAACCTAATCCATGTTATGCCACACAGGATAATGTAATACAGAAGTTGTATATGATTGATATGTGTAGAATACATTCTAAACAAACCGCAATGTAGGAGCAATGTGATTATGTCAATGTAGAAAAATATGCAGCCTCTTATTTTAATCTTAGTAAAAATATCCGACTGAATTATAGAACATGCAGGCAGAATGGCATGAAGCTCTTCTTTTGGCACATGATTCCACTGCTGGACATTAATCAAGTCATTTCCTTCTCCATGCTACATTAAGAAATCTGGAGGCGATTTCTGGCGTAACAGTTCTTTGATATCGTCCATACAATTGGGACATACCCAGATATTCACCGCTTCCCAAATCATCCGTGATATCTCCTTACGTTGTAGCTAGAAATGATGGTCCAAAAATCGTATCGCCATTCGTTGAGAAAAGTACATCATGGCAGAGTCAACTATCAAAACACCTTAAAAACCTTTGGCTAGACATAGCTTATGCGAGAAGAGAGACAACTCAAACATTTCAAAAACCAAAAGTTATCTATTCCTGTGTATTAAAATATTTTCAATAACCCCAAGTTATTTATTCTACCACTGATTAAGTATCACATCTTAAAAAGCACTTTGTTCCTTCTTAGCCTCTTACCCAACATATACAATGAAGCCAGTAAAGGAAACACTATCATTGAATTCTAAATTGCCCTTCCAATATCAAATAAGCATTCCTTCCCTCTGTCGATAGGAAAATTATAAGTCAACATCAAAACTTACTCTGTTGTGACTGACACGAGGCACACATAACTTAGTCTGTTAACATTGTAAAACGGAAATATAAGATGTGTTCGTATCATTACAATGGTGTCTATCGGGTCACGGTCGAATGTATGTGTGTATATCTATATTTAATTGTGTTTTGTTTGCGAATTATGTGCGTGTATTTTTATGGCTCGAATGCAAGTATTGATATAGCGGAGTACACGTGCGGAAGAATTCGAAGCGTCAATAAGTAAAGTATGCCTTGAGAAATGACCGTGTTTTCCTACCTGTAGTCGGATGGCATTAAACAAGTATATAAATGGTCAGACATGTGTTAGCAGTACTTTATGTGAATAAATATAAAAATGTGTGCATATATTATCAGCCACACTATTTGTTAATAAAGTGACATTAATGTGCATTTTGAAAATAATGTCAATTTCAAATATTTGTACTTTTATTATCATTCAAACGGATAACATCAGATACAATACCAAACTTTGACTTCGTTATCTAACTGTAATGTTACTGGCAGCATTTTGGGCGATATGAACAATTGTTCGTTAATATAAGACATAGTAGCTGTTGCCCTTTTCTAATTCCAGTTACTTCCTATAAATCATCAATTGTGATTGACTGATAAATATTCTTTGGTATATGTAATGATTTAGTAAGGACTGGTTGGCTATGTTTCCTTTTTGAACTATATCTGCGTTTGGGAGTATCCCATCATGCATCACGTCAGTCTTGGTTGCGAAGATAAACAATAACTTCAAGAGACATTTCCATGCCTCATTTACCCAAAACATCGCAAATAATTATTAGTTTTTCATATTTTAATGCACATCACGAAGAATCCAGTCATGCTTTGTGTACAATATAAGGTAACATATTAGGTCTAGAATCATGTCTGAAACTAAGTTGACGAATGGGCATAGCATGAAATGGCAAGTTATCGGAAATTTCTCTTATGAATGCGTATTTACGTCGGGTTCAACTCATGTTATGATATATATAGATAATCTACGACTGTTAGACTGTAAATTCGTAGCATTTCCATGACGGAGTAAGATCGGTCCGTATACTAATCAGGTCCCTGCATCCTACCACGGCTTCGACAACAGGGTCACTTATGGAACAAGGTCTGCAGCAAGAGATGAGAGAACGCTGTGCTGCGGTTCACTTCGATTCGATGCATTGATTCTGGTTTGTGTGAAGAACATTTGTATATGTAACTGGATGGGCCTGTTGGATTTGAGAGTGAGCGTGAATGTGCTTTCATGTAATTATGCAGTTGAATATGATAATTTTTAGATATTTCTTGTATATTTTCTATTGTTTCAGTACCAAATACATATTACTGACGCTTGTCCAACGTTATATATCGGTTAAAATCAGCTCCATTAGTATACGGATTTAGAGCAAGCACACCTGGTAGAGATTATATCATTGGAGTGCAGTTTCTGATTACAGCCCTCGCGATGTACATCTGCGTTTAAAATCATGGGTCTAAGAGCAAATAAGGAAAACGATATAAACAGGCTAACACAAGAATGATTAATTTTACATTACAGCCACCTGGTTATCGGTATCCAAATGGGACTTTCCAACAACCATTCTGTTTGATTTTATTGTTTAAATATTTATTCAATGTCCGAAAAACAAACACAGTTTAGTCAGTTATATGGGATTTGCCACCTGAACTTGTCACTGCTTTATATTTGCGGGATGAAATGAGCCAATATCGTAGAAAAAAAAAACAATAACATTCACTGCATACATGTAGCCCGTGTTTCCTCTAGCCCCGAAGCCATGTCTGGTGTAGGGCCAGAGTCCTCTGCTATATGAAAACGTGGAATTTTCCAACACCGTTTCTCTAAGATTTTGATGCAAGCTCAATAAAATCTGGCGTGACATAACACCTACCTTACATATATGTATAGATGAGTTATTGATCGATAATAAGGACCTTGATGATGTGTTTCTAAAAGTTTATTTCTGGGTTTTAGTACCAGCAAGCTTAACCTTGGTTTAAAGATCTTTTCAAGTTCGTATTTCACATCAAAATATTTCAGTTAAGCACCAAGTGAAGTTTCAGAAAAAATAGCCTTTTGGATTCCGAGATAATGTCTGGAAACGGACGTGCTGACAGACGGACACTATGATAATTGTAGGACACTCGCCTTACATGGCCCTAATTATGTCAGTAACTGTGTTTGGTACGTTGTTTGGTAAAATATTGATATAAACAGTTGGTTACACTCATTCCAGTTTGTGTTGTGATTAAATGTAGTTAATTGAAAATAAATAAATAAAAACAATTTTTATCTTTTGTAACATATATTTCGAATATGTAACAAATGCATTTTTGAACAAATTTATTGAATAACCTTTATACAGGACAAATTCATTAATTTAGAATTTAGCCATTATGCAGTACAAAATAATTAATTTAGACTTTAACAAGTATATTGTACACAGTCATTATCTCAGACATTAACCATAATACAGTACAAATCATTAATTCAGACTTTAACCATTATACAATGCAAAGTTATTCATTCCAACTTCAACCATTATACAGTCGAAAGTCAGTCATTCCAACTTCAACCAGTATACGGTACAAAGTCATTAATTCAAATTGTAATCATTATACAGTACAAAGTCATTCATTCCAACTTCAACCAGTATACGGTACAAAGTCATTAATTGAAACGTTAACCATTATACAGTACAAAGTCATTAATTCCAACTTCAACCAGTATACGGTACAAATTCATTAATTGAAACGTTAACCATTATACAGTACAGAGTCATTCATTCCAACTTCAACCAGTATACGGTACAAAGTCATTAGTTTAGACTTTAACCATTATACAGTACAAAGTCATTCATTCCAACTTCAACCAGTATACGGTACAAAGTCATTAATCTAGACTTTAACCGTTATGCAGTACAAAGTCATTCATTCCAACTTCAACCAGTATACGGTACAAAGTCATTCATTCAAAGTTTAATCATTATGTAATACAAAGTCATTGATTAAGACTTTAACCATTATACAATACAAAGTAATTAATCCAGACTTGAACTATTAATCAGTACAATGTCATTAATTCAAATCGTAATCATTATACAGTACAAAGTCATGAATTCAGACTTTGATTGTCCACACAGTGCTCGTTAATTTGACCTTTTATCTCTTATGGAAATAAAAACTCGTTAAATTAAAAGGTTCTCATTTAAAAAATACGGACTTAATGTATTGTATGGTATTTAACAAATATAATATCTAAATAACAGGAAGTTTGAATCCGACGAAAAATTATGTTTTTATTTTCATCAAACACTAGTAAAATATGTTCTTGATTATATTGTACATTATTTCGTATCTAATGTTGAATATTATTTACATCAAACAAAATCATGTTAAAGAACTGTATTCATTTCTAATTGCATCAACAAGTTAGCAGAGGAATCGGGGCCGATATAAACAGTTTGATTTTCAGATGAATTGACTTAGAAGAAAAAAAAAGGTTCTAATCCAGCATTGACAGGTTCTGGTAACGACAGGCTTTAACTTTTAGATGTCAAGGAGAAATATCTATATGAATAGTATCGAAGGTGTCGATAGATGGGGATCCGGGTCAAACAGGGACCGGATTATAAAAAGGATGGGATTGGAAATTGACTGGATTGGACAAGGATCTTGATTATACATGGATATGATTAGATAAGGACTGGATAAGTAAGCAATAGGATTAGACATGAACCGGATTAAACAAGAATCTGGATTAGACAGGGACAGGATTGGACAAGGATCTAGATTATACAGTGAACCGAATTAGACATGAGCGAGTCACCTATTTCTTTATTCTTATTCTTATTTGATTATTTGATAAAATTAATGCAGTCATACATCTAGATAAGGATGTTGCTGAGACGATTTGTTATTACGAAGAACAATCGAGTGATTGATATGTTCCAGTATCAGATAGTGGAAGTAATGTTTCTGTAGACTTCACAAAACGTAAATAAACCCTGTATCTACATATATCAAAATTTGCATACCACCAGCTCTACATCAAAATAATGTATAAACACTATCTCTACATCAAAATTGTTTATACACACCATCTCTATATCAACATAATGTATATAAACATATCTATATCAAAATAATGTATACACACCATATCTGTGTCAAAACATATTATATACACAGCATCTCTTCATCAAAATAATGTAGTACACAATCAATATATAAAAATAATGAATACACATCGACTCTATATCAAACAAATGTTTATACACATCTTTACATCAAAGTAATGTATACACTCACCTGTATATAAAAATAATACATACACACCATATATACATCAAAATTATAAATACACACTATCTCTATATCAAAATAATGTACACACATTATCTCTATATCAAAATAATGTATATACATCATATCTTTATCAAAATAATGTAAACACACCATCTATGTATCAAAGTAATGTATACATACATCTTTATATAAAATAAAATATACACACCATCTATATATCAAAATAATGTATACACACAATATATATAGCAAAATAATATGCATACAATTCTCTATATCAAAAAAGTGTATACACACCATCTCTATGTCAAAATAATGTATACACACCATCTCAATGTCAAAATAATGTATACACGCCATCTCTATATAGCATAATAATTGATCATTTCTATTCACACGCTATGTTTTCACGTAATTTTTATATGAACGTGATTGTCTCTTTATAACCATACTCTATACG
The DNA here is from genome assembly GCF_902652985.1 of Pecten maximus. Lineage (NCBI taxonomy): Eukaryota > Metazoa > Mollusca > Bivalvia > Pectinida > Pectinidae > Pecten > Pecten maximus. The sequence goes on along the minus strand of NC_047031.1, from coordinate 6,970,919 downwards.
CATTGTCTCACATAAACATGATATATACACAGTATATGTAGATAAGTATAATATGTACAAATTGTATCATATGTTTACTAATGATAACACGATTCTGGTTTTTAAAACAAGTGTACAGATCTCACAAGTTGATATCAGCGGAGATATCATTACCATTTGGTAGTGATATACCCCCTCCCCTCCCCTTACTAATTGTTGCTTGCTTTAAAGGAAACACACGAATTGTTGGTATGGAATAACTTCAGTTTCCTTGGAAATAATTTCAATATTAATATACAAAACCCGGCCAAAATTGCCTGATTTCATTTTGCCATTTCATGTTATACATGTCGTCTGCCTAAACTACGACGCCATCTGCCGACGATATTTTAAATGAATGTGCACCGACAGCCATTTTGTGTATGTTTTGTTTTATTTCTAAAAGACAGTATATAATGCAAATGTTATGGGATGATTTTTTGCATAGGGTGATATCACGATTCTCAGGGTGATATAAAACTATAATGTCTTAATATTTACATCAACATAATCCACCAACATTCTATTTATAGAATCACACGATATTAACAGTATATCTATATAAACTTACTATAAGCACAATACCTCTGTATGAACATAATGTATATACATTATCTCTACACAAACAAGATGTACATAATTATGATTATCAAAACATAATGTAAATACACCTTTAAATATACTATATATACACCGCTTCTGCATAATAATAGTTCAATTACATTATCTGTACATACATTTTATGTGTACCTATTATCTCTACGTTGAAACTGTGTATACAGATTATCTCTGCCTAAACATTATGTATACACATTATCTCTGCCTAAACATTGTGTGTTCAATTTATCTCTACTTAAATACTATGTATACACATTATCCTGGCTAAACAGCATCTATACACATTATCTGCCTTAACATTATGTATACAAATTATCTCTACGTTAACACTATGTATAATATAATCTCTACGTTAATGCTATGTATACGCATTATCTCTGTCTAAACACTATGTATACAAATTATCTCTTTGTTAATACTCTGTATACAAATTATCTCGGCCTAAACATTATGTATACATTGATACTGCAACTGCCACCGCATTGTCGGAATACACCCACCGTATATATTTTTGCTGTATACGGCAGTGACGGAAAACAGCTGTATTTTGGAATTTTAGCACGTGCGTCAGTTCGACTGACCTACTTAAAGGTGAAACTACGTTTGAAAGGCGAACATTTTTCTGTCATTATTGACACCGCTTCACTTCAAAATGATTATTTTTGATGATTATTTTATGACTGTTGCAGGATAAATAGAATACATGGTAAGTGTCTTAAAGTATAAGCTGTATTTTTGGCTCGGGACAGAAAGACAAAAGTGGCCCGCCAAGGCTCGCCACTTTTGTCTTTCTTTACCCTCGCCAAAATACAGCTTATATTTTAAGACACTGACCATGTATTCTCTATATCTTCTCTGCATGAGAAATGTATACACATAAGCTCTGCATATATATGATATATATACAACTGATCTCTATATGAAAATAATACGTACACATAATCTAAACATAACCAGTAAACATGTTTCCTCAATATCAATATAATGTATAAACATTATTACTACATCATAATATGTACGCATTATTTCTACATTAACATAGTGTTTACACGTTATTTCTATATAAATATAAGGTACAGGGCTTCTCTCTAAATCATCATATTAAATACATCAAATTTACGTATAAACAATCTTGATATGCACATTGTGTTTGCATTTAACATCACACCCTAACACTATTACACCCTAACACAATCACACCAAAACACAATCACAACCTTACACATCACACCCTAGCACCATTACACCCTTACACAATCACATACTAACACAGGCTCACGTTCACATCCTTACACAATCACACCATAACACCCTTACACAATCACATCCTTACACAATCACACCTTTACACAATCACACCATAACACAATCACATCCTTACACAATCACACCTTTACACAATCACACCATAACACAATCACATCCTTACACAACCACACCTTTACACAACCACACCCTAACACAATCATACCCTTACATAATCACATCCTTATACAATCACACATTTCACAATCACACCATAACACAATCACATCCTTACACAATCACACCTTTACAAAATCACACCCTTACACAACTACATCATTACACAAGCACACCCTACACAATCACACCCTTACACAATCACACCCTTACACAATCATACACTTACATAATTACATCCTTACACAATCACACCCTTACACGATCACACCCTTACACGATCACACCCTTACACAATCATACCCCTACACAATCACATATCAACACAATCACACCTTTACACAATCACACCCTTACACAAGCACATGTTGCCTACTTAACAAGAGTTTATATCCATTTACAAAAACAAATATTTTAATCTTGAGATATGAAATGTTCTGCCTTACTTTTAGTGAACATGTTGATTTTTCGGTATGTATTTGCTACACGGGATTACATTTCTATCATCATCATAACACAGAAACTATTTCAGTCATGTAAACAAGAAAAATATACATTATTTTAATCTTCTGAAACATGTCGTTGATCACATTGTTAAAATCCTCAGATATGAGGCGTCATTTACATTATTATAATCCATAGAAACTAGTAGATATATACATTGTTATAATCTTTATGGAGATCACAATATATTGTAAACGTTTCATTTACACGTCTTTAAGAGTGTTTGCAATAATGGACAGATTGTTTTAATGACACATTGCACTAAAATAATCCAAGGTGAACGTTTCTAATATGCAAGCATCTAAATTCAATGAAATATAGCATTATGCCGGTTGTGTATCTATTGCATTCTCCTAGACAAACCACATTTGGGTTGACTTAATATCAGTAAGTATCCAGAATGTGTTTTTCTCTCATCCATATGGCTTCAGTCCGAGGGTGAATAAGAAATCTTTGCTGGTACACGTTGTGTTTTCAATTGTCTAACCTGGAACACGTTGTGTTTTCAATTGTCTAACCTGGTACACGTTGTGTTTTCAATTGTCTAACCTGGAACACGTTGTGTTTTCAATTGTCTAACCTGGTACATGTTGTGTCGTGAGTGTTTTGCTCTGGTACACGTTGTGTCGTCAGGTTTCTGAAACGAAAATAAAATTGCTTCGATTGGCTATTTATTTAAAAACCTATAGCATATTTTAAACATTCATAGTACGTAAATTAGCAAAACTGAAATAACATTAATCAAAGGCTGGTAGTGTTATTGGTTGAGAAGAGTAATCGCTTATTTTCTTATACTTCTTCTTTTCCCAATTAATAAATTGGATTAAACACCTTTTAAAACCATTACGGACAATGACTGATAAGTAAGTATAAAACAAATTAGGCAGAGGAGTTTACAAGAGTTAAACTGAATTAAATAAATAGAGATATGTAAAGATCAAAGGGAACTTCGAACGAAACTTTCTTAGATTAAAAAAACAGCACCTATAAGCTTTAATGCCGTGATGACGGATTCTGTGTCCATGTCGCATTCCTGCATCGCCAGCAAAACTGTGTTCAGTGTTGGCTGAGGTTTGATTTCCGTAATGACAGCTTCCAGCAAGGCATTTATCTTGTCACGAGTTGATTTGTTTCGGTAATGGTCGTCAAACTCGTCAATAGTTTTTGGCAGGAATCCAAGCTCCAGGAACATGTTGAAGTATGCTTTAATATCCACACATTCAACAATGTCTGGAACATCACCTGGTGACAAAGTTTTTTGCAACATTCTTTCTGGCAATCTATCGTCTGAAAAGAACACAAGATAACGTACAGAGACGAAAATTAACAACGAGAAAATATATATCCCTCTACCATATTATGAGTCAAACTCACATGTCACTGAATGTATTGTTATTTACATGCCATCCTCTGATTAAAAACGGAAAAATCCATAATTTAGTGAAACAAGAAACGGCAGGAGTAGTATTTGGTATGATTCACATAAAAGTACCAAAAATCTGAAAGTAAATACATTTGCTGAACTATTTACGTTATGCTATTTCATTGAACATTGCAGGTAAGCATTTACCTAAGACAATATTCACAATTTTAAACAGACGTATATTAGGATTAAGAAATGATTCCTAAAGTAAATTCGTTACAGTAAAGGTAATTTATTTAAGTACTCATCAATCGACAGACATTACATAATTATATTTATGTATTCTGTTGCCTTTTGATAACTTGTAGATTCCTTACCTTCATAGATTGTTTTCCTGTTACAGTCAATGATGTTTGTGAGCTGCGTAGGATCCATTCCGTGAAGTGACATTGCCCCGGCTACGGTCTTGAACTTGATGTCTGCCTTCTTTTTGAGCAGTCGATGGAAAATTTTCGTGATCCGAGATCTGAAAGCGAGATGGCGGTGCTCTTCCATCTCCTGCTCCAGTTCTGCAATAGGACAGCCCAGTCCGACGAAGAACTGTTTGGTATGCACTTCCAATGTATCTGGAGACTCTACCAATCTCTTTGCACGTTAGATTTCTATCGGGAAACTCAGCAGTTAAATCTGAAACACACGTACGCCAAAATTGCAAATTGTGATTGCTGAAACTTAATAAAGAATTCTACCGCATATGTTAATTCAAAGGTCAAATTTTAGAATTGAGATAGCTTTTTTTTCAAGGGGAAGTGTGTGATTATAATAGAAATAACTACAATATTTCCCGACATTATGAATTGGCCAGTTAATCAATCGTACGTTTTATATTGATAAAATCTTATTCAGATACAAGTATACCCATTAACATAACTTAAAACGTTGATGGATGATACGTATCTTTTAATTCACGGAATCCCAATTATTATTATAAACATTAATTATGATTAAATCTAGTGCAAATATACGGCTAATGAAAATTGACTTACCGTCGTTGAACGTTGTATGCCCTTCCTTCTGTAAAACAAAAGCAACACACATACTTATCATCATGGTCTTCGTTACAAACGACCGTCACTAATGATAGTGTTGATATGGCAACATGGTTTGTAGTGTAATACAACACTGACATACAACGGGAATTTAAATTCCCATCAGCTTGTCAAAATTTGAAACAGAACTTACGGAAATAATCGTTGTCAAATAATACATCTTGACACCAAATCAGTCCAAATTCATACAATATTTAAAATCGATATATTAGACGTAAGGAAATGGCGGCCATATTGCTTAACCTCAAATCAAATACCGTACAACAGACTTAGTGTCAACAGTGGCATATTTCATCTATCATTCAATATATGCGCAATCTTGCTCTCCAAATGATCAATTAAATCGATACCTTTTGATCGGGGTCTTTGAACCAGAAGCGGACGTCTTCTTTGTCTATCCATCCTTTCCCATTTAAACCGAAGCAATGTAGGCATGGAGTCTTCTTGAGATCGTCTACTTTCACCATCTTATCACTGGAATCAAAACGGTAGTCGTTGTGTAGGTAGAATTGGTATTCCAGGTGGTTTTGATGATTTTGATCAAGAATACGCCGGAGAAGGAATTCAAGGATGTATATTACGTTAACTCCAGCTCCTTTTGGCTTTGATTTATTCTTATCTGTTTTGAACATTGTGATCTTCATGGCATTGTCTCTGCAGTTGATGGCTATGTTCCAGAGATAATCCACTGTCAGGCAAGCAAAGCCACGATGGATGAACTTTAAGCCATCAAGCCCTGGTTCATTTAGTCGTTGGAACCTGTGGATACAGGAGGCAATCATCTTGTCCCACACTGCTTGTGGAATGAATGGGTTGTTGAACTTGAGACAAAGAGTGACACTGGAAACTGTATCAGGATCATCAAGTATTTGGCGAACTATCTCTGGATCGGCGGTCTGAAGCATACACGGTACAATGAAGTAATCAACCTCGACGTTTGAATCGTCTGATATTGGTTTTGCAAGAAGACTAAGGGTTTCCATCACGATGCAGAGTGCTTCCTTGTTGTTTAGAAACCTTTCTTCCCCCCAAAGCTGAGTGAGAAATTTCATTGGAAGAACACCGGACTTTTCATATTGTTTCCACTTTAGTTCCAGCATGGAGGGTAGCTTGTTTCTGAACTTTGTATCTGTGATAATTGCTTTGAATGCATCAATTGTCCACTGCGGCTGGAGCACTACAAATGGACTGTTACCATGAAGGTCAAAGCAATGGAATGAGCCTGTGAATTTCAGATTTCTGTAAAATAATGAACATTTAAAAATCAGTACACAGTAGCAACGGATGGGAGTAGAAAACGTTTGTTTTTGCATTTCTACTTACCTAAGGAAATCCTTGATTTCCCGTTCCTTTAACGGTACAGGTAACTCGCGGTTAAGCTGTAGCAACTCATCATAGGTTAGAATGATGCCACCTTTATTTTTCAATCTAACCAGTTCGTGCTGTAATGCAACCCATCTGGCGGGGACAGGCTGTTCCCATTGCGACTGGAATGGGGCGATCTCAATGACCTTCTGCCAGACTAATTCGTAAACGTGTTGGTTTATCGTGGAATCATTCAAGTTTGCAATTGGAAACGCGTCGTGGATGTGGTTTTCCATTATTTCTTGTAGTTGCCGATCATCGAAAATCTTCGCCAATACATTTCCAAACAATCTTTTCTGCTCTTCTGTCTGCATTTTAAATGAATTAAATCTGATATAATCTTATTTAGAATATTTTGGAGTTATAAACTAGCAGTGCGGTGATCTATTGACGTCGTAATTATAGTGCAATATCCTTGGGAGAGATGGTACATCACTATGATTATAAAATTTGATATTATATAGGTGGTGGAGATCCATTCAATCGTGTATGGTACATTTACAGTTTTTCATACGTATTTAACACCGAATTAAATCAATTCGATAATAGTTATGATTTGTATTGAGATGCTAATGCATATTTAAGAACCTTACGTCAGGCGACACCTGGTCTAGGTGTGAGCCGACCAGGATTATTGGTGGCGTCCGTTTGCCATCTGCTCCGTCATCAATTGCATAAGTAGCAATGTTTTTCAGCCAATATTCGGTTATTTCTGTCAACATAGGTTGCATAATTTAAAATTCTAGCCATATAAATGTTAGAGGTGCATATAACATAATGTCGAAGAAATGAATAAGCCGAAGATAAGTTAGAAGGAGAGGATATGAATCAGTAAATTACCGTAGCCTGCCACTGATCGGTTCGAATCCAGACACATCGCCACGTCAAACACTACGACGAAAACCATGTTGCTGGACATGAAACAGTGATGTGTGTTGTAAAACACCTGTTCTCCTCCGAAATCATAGATTGTGACAAAACCTTTCACCTCTTCGTCACCTTCTTCTGTCTCGGTGCACATTATCTCATCTATATTGTTCATTTGTTCTGGAGATAATTCTTGCTTAGTGAGCTTTATTTCGTCTTCAGTTTGTCTTTTAACCGAAGGTGATTCATCAACAATTTGTCTTTGTTCAAAAGACATTTCTGAAACATCAATAGAGTGCGATATATTCATTCAATCAAAATAGATGATTAACATATTGGTAAGCTATTCATCGTTTACTGGCGTGACATTTTGAAATTCACGATCAGACACATGTACTTACCTTTTGGTTGTTTTCGGAATGATAGCTTGGTTAAGAATCGTTTTAGTCTCTTTCTTATACCTGTTGTACAACATAAGACAAAATTTCACTTCAAGATATTTAGTTTTGTTGTCTTAATGACAATTACCTTGTGTACATTTCCCATTTTGACGTGATCTCTATTTATCATAGCTGATGAGATAAATGGATATCTCACTGAGCATAAAACAAATCGCATTACGCTACTAGTATTTGTAGCAAAACCGACGACAAAACATATGAACTGTCAAAATAACAGTACCAGACATTTTCGTATCCCGGCCTTTGGTGTAAAGACTATGAAGTAGCCCATTGTAGGTTATAATCAGATTCCTCGGCATAGAACCACGCACCTTAAATTTTGACTTGTGGCTACATAGGACCAAAGCTTTGATCAGCCAGGCCAATGGAATTATTTGATACGGTTTCTTTAAGATGTGTAAGATACATGCCCAAATTATAGTCTTAATAGTTTAAACCATCAAGGACCCTTGTCATTTAACTTTTGAAATATACAACATATTCTACAGTTCTACCGTGTTTCCAAAAATAATGCGGGGTGGTTACCTGTCTTTTTCACTTTCGACGGTGCAGACGATGTTGATGCGACCATAGTTGACGGATTTGTTTTGTCTTCAGTATCATGCTCAGGTTCATTAACATGCTCCGATCCAGTACTATTTTCCCCATTTCGGTATCGATCAATTATTCGCTTTAGGCGATGACGTCCGGTCTCAATTTCTCCGTCTTCGTCGAGTGTTTGTCGATATCCGGTGTTCGGGTTGTAGGCTACGTAGTTTATATAGAAGTCGGCCGTATCCGTCGACGGAGGACCATCTTTCGGTATGCTTTCTTGTTTTATTTGTCTAACAAAACAAGACTTCCCAACGCCTTTATGGCCAACCACAGTTATGGTGATATTGCAAGGCTTTTCAATATTCTCTTGTATTCTTAACGTAAATTCCTGCTGCTGCTTTTGTTGTTTCTGCTGCCGTATTTGTTCTTAATAAAAATGATAATATCTAGATTTAATAAAAGGTTCGTTCACACATTATTTAAAAACATGCAAATAATTTCAACACTATCAGCATTTTCCCCCAAATGCCTGTTATATTACAAATATAAAAGTATCAGACAGTAAGCTAAAGTCAACCTTTAGTTAATCATCGCAATGATAAATTTTCATGAAGTAAAATGTATAAAATTCAACAATTTCAACAAATTATTATTTGACAAGGTTAAGTTTAGAAGTGCATGCTTTGAAAACGTTAAGTAAATAATCCTGTATGGGGGTAGTATGTAACTTGATAATATAATGTCTTCTACAGTATATATTTATATACAGACATGGGACGTCAAGTGTACAATGAAGGCCTAGGCCTAACAAAAACACTTTGATAGAATGTGAACAGTCTATGAATTACTAGTCATGAATATGTACCATGAGGTACAGCATGTGAATACAACTTTTTAGTTTTTACATTTCACTTTGAAACACCGGGAAAGCTTCACCAATAGCAAAGCCTAGCGTGAGATAAAAACGCTCACGACATTATATTGTTACTTCGTCTATGTCCATGAATGAATCATTAGCTACATTAATTAACAGTACACGTGTGGGATAACTTTAAACTCGTCATAGCGGAACATTTAAGTAGGCCTCCAGATGAAGGCACCTAGTCACCAAACAAACTTAACGTACAACGTTATCAAGGGTTGTCACATATAAATATTCACTTAATTGATTACATTATCAATTTATGTGACTTGCCGGATTTCTAATAATTGTGTAGAATGCTCTAAAAATATACACGCATGAATTAAATGTTAATTTAGCAATTTCGAAAAAAAAATCCGTGTATTGTCGAATACTCCATGATAACAGGAAATTTTAGATTGTATTTTCAATACATAACAGATCAAATACAATCGTTGAAAACATACGATAAAGTTTCCAAGACAGCACACAGTGTGTTTTATATTACTACACTAATTAACATGTTTTGAGTTGTACTTAATGTCTTCCATATTACCTTGTTGCTCTACAATGATTGGTAGTGATTTCGACGAGATCGGCAACTGAAAGAATACATATAAATCTCGGAATGTGATTGCATCATTACTATGCTGGAAAATAAAATTCTGATAACATACGCTTGTAATTTTAAACGAAGATTCTATCCACCGTTACGACAGAGACGATTTAAATGTTCAAATTGATTCCATTTTCTAAGAAAGATATTTCTTCATTCATCACAGATTAAATGACTTATCACAACTTCAAAGGCCGACATACTTGTAGCATGTTATATGTTTGGTGTTGTCTCTCTGAAATGAGATCAATGATCAGTGAACCACGTTCAAACTATACAAACATACGTAATGTCACATTGTTTACAACAGAAAGAGAGAGAAAAGTAAAAAAAAAAGATATCACAGAGGCACTTGATTTTGAATGTCGATTTTAACTATTTTTCCAAAACATGCGTAATGATCTAGATACCCGACATATGTATATGTGCATGTGTAGTGGAACATGTGACCTGGAATGTATACCAACGCTCTACACACAAATACAATATTGTACCTATATACCCTTGATATTTTATCAAAATGTTCTAAGAGAACACAGAACAAACTTGTTTGGCTACTTTCAAACGTGATGCGATCTATCGGAATACCAAAATACGTCACGAATTAGAACCCCATCTACCAGTCACATCCTCTGTAACCCACTGAAAAAACAAGAGATGCACCAGATGACCCTCTACCCGTGGTAGGGGAGTGCACCCGGCAACCCTAGGTCAAAAATCCGACTGAATTATCTTCAAAGTAAGATGATGTTTTGCATCAAATGACAATGTAAAACCAGTAAATGGCACAATTGTGATTAAGGCGGTAACATTTAATGGATAGTTTGTTATGATTAATACCAAAATACACCACTTTGTGATACTATTTTGGAAGGAATGCTATTTTAAAAATTATACTTGATCTTTAATAGTTATTTATCTAACAATCTTACTTGACAAAGAAATGAGATGCTATGGTTTAAATATACTTACAGTAAAGACGCAACGACTATTGATATTGCCGACGGCTCTAAATATATTAATATCTTACATGCAAAAATCAATTCCTGCCATTCCAATAATAATAATAATAAATAAATGTAAACATGTAAACTTTGTATTGTAGTCATTTTTATAACAATTGCGAAGCAAGATATATTAACTTGATATTCACACTTGTTGGCCCGTCTACTTGAAAGGCAAGTGTGTGCCACCCGACCAACCAAAATAAGAAATGAATAAAATAATTTCGAACACCAAACATATTACGCTGTAATCATATTATATGTAGCGCTGACATTCCTTAACATCCGTTGATACCCTTTTCGCATGTATTTCGCCTAGACCTCAACAGAAAGATCTTATTTTTTTGTATTACAAGTACATGGATTGCCTATTATTCTGTTTACCTTTTGATATGATTTCATTTATTTGTTTAGTCAAATATCAAAATTTTAAAAATGATCATTAAAGTTCCTTTTATACTTAACAACTTAAACTATTTGCTAACAAAACGATTAAGAGTTGATATGCTCAAATATTTATGAGAGCTACTCAATGGAAGGGTTTATCAGGGCGATTATTTTTTACAAGCACAGAACAAAGACCTCAGCTGAGTTTCGAATAAAGCCCTATTTTAATTGTTCCTTCCTTGAAAAGCTGTCATCCGGTATATAGATATATTTCAGGACACGATTTACATTGATGTATTACCGGTAAAATAAAGTACAGCTTTCGAATAGAAACTATAATTCGAGGAGTGTTAACCAGTTAATATGAAAGACTTTCTGTGTAGATTTAAGATATTGCGAATGCTGACTGGTTTTTACTAAACAGGGAGTGAATGTATTTTCTAGCTAAAACAAAAGATCATTTGATAACTTCACGTTACAGTAAAATACCATTGATTTAGTCAAAATGTTATCGCATAACAACTAAATAAAAACGTATTTAAAGATAATTACAGATAGTGTATCGGCTGCAAAAGCCCTACCTCTTACTTGTAAATGGAACACTAACAAATGAACGATATAATGACCAATTTGCCATCAGTGCATACTTAATTAAGTGGCTATTAATGGTAATGCAAACGTATACATCGTCTTTGTAATTGTTGTGGTGAGCATCAATTTCTTTTGAAAAGGTGTTCATATGCATGTAATAATGTTAGGTTAATAATATTTGCCTCAATGAGTCTGTTGCCTGTACGCTAATTTTGAACATGAAACGTCTTCAAAGAGCTTCGAAATATATTGATAGTCGAATTATCTTCTAATTATATTGTTTATTTCAATTCAGGGTAGACGTTTTAGAAAAAAAACCTGAAATAACTTCCAGTATTTGGATCTGCTCCCCTTTCGAGGAACAACTTAACGATGTCCGTTTTGTCATAATCTGCGGCATACTGCAACGCTTTCGACTAGGAAATGAAGAAAGGTTTCGACACTTTATATCTTATGTATAAGTTCAAGGCGATTTTTTTATATATGCGAAGAAATGTATAAAAGTTGTAACTGCAGTGTTTTTACAATGGTCGTTCCCAAATTTAATATTCACGAACAAAGCCTGATTTGGACAACCACCAAGTATTTAAGTGCTAATAATATTTTTCATGATTTACTTAATAAAAATGACATATATTTCGAGTTCTGTTGTTAAAATGACAAGATTATCCAATGCTTTACATGTAGATATTGTTATTAGGCTGATGTTAAAGCCTCTCTATGTTTTGTAAAAAAAACAACAACATAATATAACCCTAATGATAATAAAATACCATATAAAAAATGACGTTGTTCTTCATAATGAAATTGCAGTAAAACCGTTTGTACAAAATGTAACGCCTTGGATTGTCAACAATTATTTGTTGTATCCATCAAGTTATCGGACCGGCTATAACTGCGCAAATGAAATGTTCTTTTTGAAGAACGTCGATGTGGTGCATTGGTGTAAGCTGCGGGTATTTCAGGCTCGGCGATTGGGTGCAGTAGATAGTGAGTTCGGGGCCCGGTAAGTTCTCTTCAAACGCGAAATTTGTTGCTATGTTAAGTATCAAATGAGTGGCATTATGTTTCATATGCACTATGTGTGCAATTCACATCTATGTCTGTCAATACATTGCGATCCAGGTATCCATATCATATAATAGACGCATTACACTTTGACCAAGTCAGGATAGTAGGCCGACCGTCACAGCGCTAATACAATGCACGCCCGGTACTGAGCAATGTTGAGTTCTTACGCAGGATGGTTTGCTCACGGCACACAATATCTCGGAATAAAACATTATATTATCATGTACAGAACAGTATTATGATTATTGTAAATTTAAATTAATCAAATGGTTGAAAAGGCTGGAATAAACAAAAGGCAGTTAAGAAAATATCCATGAAGAGCAAAAGGTTCTATCAATCATATTTGGACATACCCGAACGTGCGTTAATTGTATTGAATTTACCGACACAAACAGTAATCGACGTCCCAACGGGGGCAACAGAGTTACAATAATTTCAAAACAGAGAAAAGCAGTTTCGTGATAAAAAGTCTTGCTTCCAATGTCCAAGGATACGGACTTGTCTATGAAGGCACGTCGTTTGACGCCTAACAATGTTTTATAATATCTAGACATTGATTAGACATCAGGCCAGATAGTTATATTCCGAAAGAGATATCCAGGTAAAACACTGTATTATACTAAATACTACTATTACTAAGATTTCAAATAGCTTGTTCTTTGTATTCCCAGTAATAGATTTTCTGTTCAGACAGATGTTAATATGACAATGCATTACAACACTTACCTTATTAATATCTGCTCCTTTGTCAAGGAGTAGTGTTACTATGTCTTTGTGACCTAACTGTGCTGCATACAATAAAGGATCCCCCTGAAAAATGGTAATACGCTTTCATCTTTAATCATTTAAAACACGAATAAGTTATTCATATATAGAATTTCTAAAAGGTTATGAGTTCAAGGACTAAATACATATCAATAGCACATGCCAAGGGAATATCGTATTTATTTAACGTATAATTTCATAAGTCATTAATCATCAGTAGACTGTTACATTAAAACTTATTATTAAATTTTGATCAAGTGCAATGACTGCCAAAGAATCCTGTTGCAGCCATCGAAAAATGAATACATTTCATTTTCACTGCTTAATTAAAATATTCAATGTATCCGATAATCAAATACAAGTGTGTTTAAAACATATTCATGAAGAGCAAACAGTTCTATAAATTGTATTTTATTTATACCCGAACGAGAGTTAATTGTATTGAATTTACCGACACAAACAGTAATCGGCGTTCCACTGAGGTAAAAGAGTTACAATAATTTCAAAACAGAGACAAACAGTTTCTTAATAAAAACTCCTTCTTTAAATGTCCAAGGGATACCGGACTTGTCTATAAAGGCACGTCGTTTGACGCCTAACAACGTTTTATAGTCTAGACATTGATTAGACATCAAGCCAGATAGTTATATTCCGGAAGAGATACCTAGTAAAACATTATACTATAGTAAATACTACTATTACTAAGATTTCAAATAACTTGTTTTTTTATTCCTAGTAATATATTTTTTTTGTTCAGACCTTATTAATATCTACTCCTTCAAGGAGTAGTGTTATTTTGTCTCTGTGACCTCTCCTTGCTGCATACCTTAAAGAATCCCCCTAAAAATGTTAATAACCGACCGATAATATTTCGTTTGTAATCATTTTCAAATACGAAATAGTCACTTCAATATAGACTTTCTAATAGGTCATGAATCCATGGACTAGATACATATAAATAGCACAGCCCAACGAAATATGGTGTTTATCTAACCTATAATTACACAAGTCAGTCATCTTCAGTAAAAACATCTTATTAATTTGTGTGCACTGACTGCGAAACAAATCTGCGGCAGCCATCGAAAAATGAACACATTTCCATTTTAGCAACTAATTAAATTATGAACTCTCAATGCATCCGATAATAAAAAGCAAGCTGTTCTGTGAAACAAAAAGACAAAATGTTTCAGACGCTAATTGGCATTTTTTATTCATTTTCCTTTCATGATTATATACATACCAAATCATAATTGCATGGAATGTATACTAAAAGACTTAGAAGCCTTTGAGGTGATATTGATCTAGTTTTTGTGAAAAAAAAGTTCGAAAAGCCAAAATCAAAAATAGAGAAAAATACCTGTCATGTCGTTACTTATTCATTTCCAGACTAATATACAATTCCATCGCATTCGACTGGGAAATAAAAATAAGTTTCGACAGGTTAGATCTTATGTATAAGTTTCGGGCGAATATTTACATATGCGAAGAAATGTATAAAACTTGTAGCTGCAGACTATTAACAATGGCGTTCCCGATTTGGACAACCACCAAATATTTAATTGATGATAATAATTTGCATGACTTACTGAATCAAAATGACATATATTTCGAGTTCTGTTGTTTAAAATGACAAGATTATCGAATGCTTTACATGTAGATATTGTGATTGGGCTGATGTGAAAGCCTCTTCATGTTTTCTTAAAAAAAAACCAAACAAAAACAACAATATAATATGTTGAATGAAAAAATGCATACCCTGATGATAATATATACCATATTCAATACAGTTGTTCTTCATAATTGAAATTGCAACTGATAACGGCGAATCTCTAATGCAGTGCTCCACTCTCTATTGCTAATGAGACGTAGAAAATATGTCATGCACTCGATACTATAAACAGTGAAACCGGTTGTGCAAAATGTAACGCACTGGATTGTCAGTAAATATTTTGTTTTGTGTATATATCATATTATCCGACCAACCATCACTGCGCCTTTGAAGCGTTCTTTTTTAAGAACGCCGATGAGGGGCAGTAGTATAAGCTGTGGGTATTTCTGGCTAGGCGATTGGGTTACCTTAGATCGTGAGTTTGGTACAAATCAGAAAATTGTCTCCGTTCGTCCATTGTGTTGCTATGTTATGCATCGAATGATTCTCACAATGTATCATTTGAACTGTGTGTGCAATTCACATCAGGGCTCGAAATTGGCGATATTCCGTAGTAACTCGGATACCAATTTTCTCTTCGGGTACCAACCCCCGTATACCAGATATTCCGTCCGGATTACCGATCTTTCTCGTACCTGAATCGGTTCTTATTATATATGTATAATACACTGTTCATTTTAATATGTTTCTGTCGTGACTGGGTTTTATCAGGCAAGATGTCAGTGTGAGACACCCGGACAATAGGTCTGTCTAATTTCATCGCCCGAGGTGAATATCTTTCTACTTTTTTTACACCTCGCATCCCCCATTCAGTTCATAACAACAGTCTAAACAAAACATTTCCGGTAATAAAAAGTTGTCTTAAATAACTAGTTGTAAGACAATTAGTATTAAATCAATGACTTATTAAATGCAAGTAATAGGTCTGTCGTCATTCTTATATGAAAACGAGCGCACATTTCACGGCGAAAATTTACGAATACCCTGACTTCTTGCGAAACATGCCGATTGAAATTCCGTTCAAAAAGAATCGAAATCGGTACAAATACGTCCGGAAAACATGATGCCGGTATCCGATTCCGAGTTCAATTTATTGTCAACGACTGAAGACGACTGCTTTATTCCCAATGTATGCCGTTTGTGATGCACAATTGTTGGATTATTATTTAAATCCACTGATTTTGTTTATTAAGTTGATCAGAGATTCATTAAGCTTTCTACGTCTCTGAGTTGACCACTTCAGCACACACCACCTCGACATGTGAACGTCACATGATCATAATATCGTGACACAACGCGGCAGAATAATTACGTATGCGTAATAAAAATTGGTATTTTTGTGTGTGTACAAGATAAGGTCAATCGTGACAATTGAAATCGTTTGTTTTTCATCTTAATGACTATTACATTACAGTATCATTATGTAGGATGTAGCATAACGATAGTTCAAAGTTTTTCGAAAGTTAAAGTAAAATTTTAGAGCTGATTATTCATTACGGTCATGAATTTGATTTTTATTTTTTTCCCAATTTTGCCAATGCACTTAAATAAAAACGATTAACAAATTAATTGATTATCGTTGTATTTTTTTGTATACATATTTTCGTATTTCCTCATCAATGTATGTCTGTTGATAGAATTATTAAAGGGCTGACCTCACTTTCTGTTATGATCAGTTGCCAGTTATTGACCGTAAGCCGGTGTTTTTAGCTCACCTGGAATGAAGGTCCGGTGAGCTTATGTCCATGGCGCGGCGTCCGTCGTCCGTCCGTCCGTTCGTCGTCCGTCAACATTTGCTTTAAATCGCTACTTATCATAAAGTTATCAATGAATTTAAACCCAATTTAGTCAGACACATCCTTGGGGAGGAGTGACCCATTTTGCATAAATGGTGACTCTGACCCCAAAGGGGCCGGAGGGGCGGGGCCTTTTATGGGAAATTGAAGCAATTCCTTTAAATCGCTACTTATGTTTAAGTTATGAATGGATTTCAACCTAAATTGGTTAGGAACATCCTTGAAAGAAGCGGAACAGACTTTGCATAAATGGTGACTCTGACCACCAAGGGGCCGGAGCCCTATAGGGGAAATTGAGGCAATTCCTTTAAATCAATACTTATCATAAAGTTATGGAGGGATTTAAACCCAATTTGGTCAAAAACATATTTGAGAGAGGGGGGACAGATTTTGCATAAATGGTGACTCTGTCCCCCAAGGGGCCAAAGGGGCGGGCCAAATAGGAGAAATAGTTGTAATTCCTTTAAATTGCTACTTGTCATAAAGTTATGAATGGATTTCAACTCATTTCAGTCAGAAACATCCTTGGGGGAAGGGAAACCGATTTTGCATAAATGGTGAACCTGAACCACGAGGGACCAAAGGTGCTGGGCCCAATAGGGGAAATAGGGGTAATTCCTTTAAATCACCACTTGTCATAAAGTTATGAATGGATTTCATCCCAATTTAGTCATAAACATCCTTAGGGAAGGGGAACATATTTTGCATAATCGTTGACTCTGACTCTCAAGGGGCCAAATGGGCTGGCCCAATAGGGAAAATAGGGGTAATTCCTTTAAATCCCCACTGGTCATAAAGTTATGAATGGATTTCATCCCAATTTCGTCATAAACATCCTTAGGGAAGGGGAACATATTTTACATAATCGTTGACTCTGACTCTCAAGGGGCCAAATGGGCGGGCCCAATAGAAGAAATAGTTGTAATCACTTTAAATCGCTACTTGTCATGAAGTTATGAATGGATTTTAACTCATTTCAGTCAGAAACATCCTTGGGGGAAGGGAAACCGATTTGGCATAAATGGTGACTCTGACCCCAAGGGGCAGGAGGGGCGGGGCCCTATACGGGAAATTGAGGCAATTTCTTTAAATCGCTACTGATCATAAAGTTATGAAAGGATTTGATCCCAATTTGGTCAGAAACATTCTTAGGGAAAGGGGAACAGATTTTACATAAATGGTGACTCAGAACCCCAAGGGACCAAAGGGGTGGGGCCCAATAGGGAAAATAGAGGTAATTGCTTTAAATCGCTATTGTCATAAAGTTATGAATGGATTTCAACCGAATGGAATTTAGTCAGTAAATCCTTGGAAGAACGGGAACATATTTCGCATAAATGGTGACTCAGAACCCCAAGGGGCCAAAGGGGAATTAGTTGTAATTCCTTTAAATCGCTACTTGTCATAAAGTTATGAATGGATTTGAACTAAATAAAGTCAGAAACATCCTTGGGGGAAGAAGAACAGATTTGTATCAATGGCAACTCAGACCCCCAAGTGGCCGGAGAGCCAGGGTCCATAAGTGGAAATAGAGGTAATTCCTTTAAATTACGACTAGTCATAATGTTATGAATGGATTTCAGCCCGATTTGGTAAGAAACATTCTGGGAGAAAGCAAAACAAATTTTGCATTAATGATGACTTTGACCCCAATAGGGCCAAAGGGGCGGGGCCCAATAGAGGAAATAATGATAATTCCTTTTAAATCGCTACTAGTCATAAATAGCATTGTTTGAGCTTGACAAACAAAACGAATTGAACATGAATCTTATTTTGATATTTTGTCAAATCCAACCAGGTGAACGATACATGCCCAATGGGCCTCCTGTTTCTCCGGGTACTCTGGCAACAAACCAAAGCAAGTACTAAAGACGAGATATATAATGACTTGGATATGATTGGCAGAAAAGCAGTCCCTGTATGTCAAACCATTCCTTGTTGACCACCACGTCCAACTTTTGAGGTGGTATCGCCTTAACATTCTGCCAATAAGGTCGGCAGTAACACTACGCTACCAGATAATTTATCTGCTGGATTTGACATATCATCTCCTACAAAAACATATATAACCAAATCTAAATAATTATGCAATATGTCAAATCATCAACCTCAGCTATATATAGATCGTTAAACGAAATAAACCAAACCAAACTTAGGCTTCTACAGGAATTAAGTATCACAAACAGTTAAGGTAATGAATATATGGCAACATTATCCCAAACAATCAGTTACAAATAAAAATGTCAAAACTGAAACTAGTCGTTTCTTAAATTGAGGGATGTCATTAGTCGCAGTTCAACGTTTTCTAGTCTAGCTATTGGTAAGACATAGAACCCGATTCTTCTAATCTGTCAGACGTAATAGAATAGAAAAGCATACAAATGCATTATTAGTGCATCTGATTAACAGACACAGCCTTTTGTGTAAACTTGATTGTTATTCTTCATGCAATCACAAAGCAAATCAATCTGATGGATATCAAATTCAAAATATGTGAAAATTCAAGGTAAAGAAATAAAATGTGATATTATATGTTTCATGCTTTTCCCTTTAATGCTAAATAAGAAAATCACAAGGGTATGAGATGTATACTTAACGACTTTTCGAAACAAGTTTAGAATAAAACATTTAAAAAAAAAAAAAAAATCCATTTTATTTTGATAGAACTTCATATTTGAACCTCTAATTATGTACATACCAAATTAGAAAAGTGTGAGGGTTGTATACATATGAAAGCCTTGGATTTCTTTTCAATTGAGCTTTCATAAAAAAAAAACAATCTTCAAAACGTCTCGTAATTAAAACCTACAAATTATTATCATGTTATTTTGCCATAATTTAACTTCTTCGATAATAATAAAGGTACCTAAAAAAATGAGGGGCACGGGGTGTATATGTATGATCGAAGAATTCGTTCAAAAGATTACCATCACAACATAATGTGAGTATCAAAACTCATCTTAAAGTAAAAAAAAAAAAAAAAAACCCAAAAAACCGGTATTATTTAGAGACAATGCTAAATATTTCAACGTTATTTTGCCATGGTATTACACCTAGCACTCTGATAAGTTTACATTTCCTTACAGTTTTCAAGTAGAAGGATCCGTGAGTTGCTTTGAAAATAAGCAATTCTTTTTCAAATCAGTTAAACAGATTAGTGTTTTTCCTTAAATTATAGTCTAGAGTGTTCTCTTTTTTTACAACAGATGTTCCAATCTGCCAATATCTTTCTCGTTACGCAGTCATATTATCTGTCTTTAAAGGAGGTTGTTCGAATAAGTCGATTAGTAAATTTCTTTTTTTTTCCTGGCTTGATGATTTGCTATAATTGTGTTGCTATTACGAAAAAATATTGAAGGGAATCATTGCTATATATATATCAATAGCTAGAAAATGATTGCTTATACTATTATTAGCGAACAGTATCTAAATAAAATCTCTGTGGAGGAAATTATGATCACTTTTATAAGTTGCCATACTGCAGCTTCAACGGGAGGTTTTTGTATGGTGAAATAAGGCCAATCAAGTAGTAATTAGTTAAGGTATTAATCTGAAAACAGACATTAGCTATTTCTTGAAAGGACTCTGTATTCAATTATCCGTCAAACGATGTCCAAACTTATTCGGTAAGAGACGTCGTCGTATAACGCCATCAAAGCCTTTTCCAAAGAATCGCCCTGGCAAATGGTAAGAACCGACAGTAATATTTATTTCTTAATCTGTATTTTTAACATGAATTAGTTACTTCATATGTTGGATTTAGAATAAGTTTTGAATCCACGGACTAGAAACATAACATTTGTCAACGAAATATCAAAGTTCTTCAATCAATAATTTCAGGGGTTAATACTTATTAGTTTACTGTTACATTAACAATCATATTAATGTTTGAACAATGCAATGGCTGCAAAGCATACCAGCAACGACCTTTGGAAAATGCTGATATTGCAATATCAGTATATAATTAAATATGAGTTCTCAATGCATCTGATAAACACAAGCTATTTTGTGAACTTGATTCAAATTCTAAAAGCTATCACCAAAGAAACTTTAATCTGAAAAACATTTAGTGCAAACTAAGTGTGGACGGAGCGATAATAAGCTGTGCCTTATAAGGGTGTGCTATCAGGTAAACTGAAACTTCAGTCAATTCCATCCGATGCACGCACTTCTTTTCAGTACCTGTATTAGATTTTTTTGTATTAATATTTACATTTGGCAACACTGTATCCCATTGCCTGAATGCTTATCTAGGTTACATCGATGAGCATATAAATGAAGTTCACATGGCGTGATTGTTACGCCATTTTGATCAACGTCGTGGAGATGCTCTGCTATGTTATCAGGATAAATCAAACGTACGAATGATAATGATTTAGAACTAACATGACATCATCTTTTACGCTATGTTGGTCATCGTCACGGCATCATGTATCAAATTATTATCTATTGATAAGTTGTATAAAATCTTACGCTATGAAGTATAATATTATCCCATTGGTCACCATGGTGCATGTCTTATAAAATACGTTAAACTGTATCTGCAATTACCACAGCTACGATTTAACTGTATTTGATAATGTGATTGTTCTTCAGTGGTTGATATCTTTCCTCTTTTGTTTGTAAAGGGTCTCGTAACATATCTATACTGTGATGATGGCAAATCGCCGGTGCTTATTTTTTTATTACCTGTGTTAATTCATCTTTGATGATATCTCAATAAAGTTGAATTGTGTTATATGTTTCTACCACAATGATATCGACTTGAATCATAGAGGAACGTAGTCAAGTATAATATCTCGAATGTAATTAAGGTGTAAAAGAGGCGACCTCGACCCTGTGATGTGGTGTCATATGATTATTGATGAAGTTAATAACTATTGCAAATTGGGTCCAAGTTCGAATTGACCAAACAAAAGATCGTAAGGTCGTACCCCATAGTTATAGCATAATAGCGTATGTGTATATCCAACAGTATGGTAATTATTACAATGGCCTGAGAGAGGAATAACACAGCGTATTGTGGTAGAAAATCACATTACTTTTTGTGTTCTTTTTAAATATGATTTTTTGTTAAGTATTTATCTGACTACATGCAATATGTTAAAAGCATTAAACTTTTTTTTTCAAAACAGTTCGCTTTTATCATTTCTGAAGTCTGTCCTTTTTCAATTTCATCCGACATGATCATTTCCAATATTGAGCCAAAGAGATCATTTTCTGTCAAGGATCATCACCATTTATTGAGATTCGTTACCATATAATCAAGCAGTTTACTCGTTATCAACAATTAATTCCTGTTTCCGTCCCGACGCAAAATGTCCCTCAGTATGATTTTTTTCTAATTAGTTATGTTGGTTCCTTTTGCCTGATTTAATCATGCGATTTGATTCATCTTCCTATCCAGTGACATATGCTTAACACAAAGTAGCCAAATAATATGGTTTGCTTCATTACCGCCTACATCTTAAAAGTTTCGCATCAATAACTAAACAGATAGCATACTATATTTTAAAATTGTCATCGTTAGTTGTATATATATATCCTAATCAACCAAAAAGAACATTGTAGGTTTAACAGTGTAGCGAATCTTATTTTATTTTATATACTACTATGCTTTCAGATACTTTAATAGGTGTATCTCTCGTAGTAATTATAACATTATTATCCAGCGCAAACATATGTAAATATAATAATGCATTATTACAGCTTTTAATATCTGCTCATTTGTAAAGAACCAATGTTACGATGTCATTGTGACCTTTCCTTACTGCATACACACAAAAAAAAACATTACACGTTATAACTCCATGGACTAGATTCATAACAATTGTCAACGAAAAGAAATGTTTCATCAATAATTTCACAAATGATTTATCATAAGTTATTCCCTGATAACAGTGTATCGTACCTTTGCCGTCAACATACTGATGACAAGATATAGCACAAAATCTCAAATAAAATGTCATGGTTCGACCACGCCGAGTGATATTTTATTTCCGTACAACATTTAACAAGATTTACAATTCTTGAAATCACCCCTCGACAGAATACGCATGTCCTCGATATTCCCCTTGCATTCTGTATAGAATAGTTCATCGCAAATTTGACAAAGATATCTGTCCCCGAATATATAGATAAACAAAATTACAGCCAAACTAAAACAGGTTTTCAACGGTCAACCTGTTCTCGCTTATAGGATACACGCGTGAGTCGTACCCGCTTTTCCACTCGGAAACGATTGGCACTTTCGTTACCGGATACTCAAGCGCCATAACACGGCCCTCTCATAACTATGATAAAATAATTTCGTTCTGATTTGTTCCCATTCAAATGATTGAAATTATATATCTCATATAACACTGTTACGTGCCTTCACCATCAACATACTGCTGACAAGATATAACACAAAATCTCAAATAAAATGCAATGGATAGAATTGGCAGAAAAACAGTCCCTGAATGTCAAATCGTTGCTTTTGGTCCACCACGTCCAACAAAGAAACCCGTGGCGATACGTCTCTGATTTAATATTCTCCCACCAAGTCCTGCAGTAACACTACGCTAATTCATCTGGTTTCTTCATTTTGTTTCCTTCGTATTTCCACTGGTAAGTATGTTTATTTTTTATACGATAAACTTGCGACGATACTGACACGGCAGCACGACTACTAGTAAAGTTTTCCTATTTTTCAATTGATCAGGTATGGTAAAACAACCTTAATTAATATGGGGTGTGGATGAGGTTTCAACAAAAAACGGCACGTTGTGCATGCGACTTCAACTTTCATTTTGCCGATGCATTCGTGATCGTAGCTTGGATCGGCTGTCAGGGCAACGACGAGGACCGTGGTCTTACCACAGTGTTGAATCCTGGAAACTTGCACTTACAACAGAGAACTTCTAACTATACCTTATGTCTTCAGAAATCATATGTTAATAATCAATTGAATTAATAACGATCCATTGCATAGTCTATCAACGTTGTTCGTTTCTTTATGGCGATTTCGGTACTTAAAACACTAAAACACCAATATTGAAGCATGAACATTAACACTTGCTCTATAGATCGTCCTAGAGCACTATACTACCCAAAATCAATACTCATGAAACAGATAAGAGTGTGAAGGTATTTGTACCAGAACAACAAAAAGTGACTACATTCTTAAGCAAATGACAAACATCGTCAAAATTATTTTTAAAAAGTAGTCAATTAATCGGTACTTCGTCAATTAAAACCAGTTTATAGCGCTGTTATGTTACTGTACATGAATAAATATACTGAATGTACTGAACTTTTCCTCGATTTCTAAGTACGATGAACAAGTGTATCGCGTTTGTTTGTACGGCAAAATACGTAAGTCGGGTGCTCTGATCTAATGTATCGACCAAGTGTTAATGTAGGCCTTCGCGCCGGTCATGTGACCACGAGAGAACACGATGACAGATGAAAACATCCCGATAAGGACGTTGGACACCCAACATTAATATATTATAAATGCAACATTAAGTCGCATGCGCATTTATTTTCTCGCGAAATTTGCCAAAATCCCGTGACAATTATACTATATTGCATGAATGTTTTCCCCCTTGACTTGCAGTGCGTCCTAAGATCGCGAGACTATTTCGGCAGTACTCGACGAATTGGAGTTGTCCTCCGTGTGACAATTGTGAATTACAATATTAAGTATACAGCCAATTTCAGCCGAACTTGCACAGCTTCGTATCCGCTTTCCCACTCGAAAACGCTGGACACTTTCCGCAATCTGATACTAACGGACCATACAGCGGCCTTCTCGTGCCCTTTCAAACATGGGAAAACGATTTTATTCTTATATTTTCCATTTAAACGATTGAAATCATATATTTTTACACTAAAATTATAATAATGTTTTATCATATACTGATCTTGGATGGAATTGCGACGTTCATGCCGGTATAACACGATTAACACTGGTTAAAAATGAAACTCCCTATTTGGAATCCGTATCATTTCAATTTGTATGCACGTAGAAAGTTTATATTTGGTTTATTGAAATGCTGATTTCAAGTGTTAATCCGATGATGGGATATAGTCCAAAGTGGTTAGAAAGAATATAGACTTTCTTTAAATTAAAGCTATAGAGTGTTATCTTTTTTTGACAACATATATTCTAGACTTTCAAATCCTATATCTCATTTAGCAGCCATAATTGTTGTCTAACTAGTTGAATAAATCTAACAGAAGATGAAAAATGATTGGTAACACTATTCTTATTGACATGTATCGAAGCAAAATCTTGGTAGATGACATCGATATCACCCTTATACGTTGAAATACTAAGGCTTCTACAGGAATTCAGTATCACCAACCGTTAGGGTAATGAAAATATGGTAAAATTAGCCCCAACAATTAGCTTAAAGTAATAGTGTCAAAACAGACATTAACCATTTCTATGAACATTTCCTGCGCCTATCTTATGTCTGAAGATGTCCAAGAGACACAAGACTTGCTTATATTGGGGCACCTGATTTGTCGCAATTCAACGTTATCTAGTCTACCTATGGGTATGACATAGAGCCTGATTCTTCTAATCCGTCAGACTTCAAACCGTATAAATGTTTACTCTACTTAGTATACCACAATGCTTACAGATAGATAAATCTTTGGATCCCTCATCCTAATTATAATATTACTACTATTATTGATATGATAATGTAGTGATATTATATATATATATATATTTACATATTTAACTTTATACACAATGTAATATTAATGCACTTGATTAACAAACACAAGCTATTTTGTAATCTGGTTGTAATTCCTCGAGTAAATACAAAACAAATCAATCAGATGAATATTAAATAAGGATATGTGAAAATTGCAGATAAAAAAGAAGAAAAATGTGATATTTTCAACGCACAATAACCATATTTATCCCTTTAATGATAAATACCCAGATCAGAAGGGTATGGGAAGTATACTTAACGACTTTCTTTGAAATTAAAAGCATGGTTCAAAACATTGCTAAATCTAAGAAAAATAAATAATAAATATATTCCATATTTTTTGCCAGAACTTTATGTCTAGACCTCTAGTAATGTACATACCAACTTAGAAGAGAAAAGGTTGTATACATATGAAAGCCTTGGATTTCTTTTTAGTTGAACTATAACAAATTAACGAATGAACATACGAAATTTGAAAGGAGCGGGTGTTTATGAATGAACTAAGGCATCTTCCAAAAAAATACGCCTAAAAAAATTGTAAGTATTAAAAGTCAACTAAAGTAAAAACAAAAAAAAGTGAAATTTGGAGAAAATGCGAAATATTTTCCTGTTATTTTGCAATGACATCACACCTAAACCTATGATATATTTATATATCGAATTAAAAGGGTGTGGAGTGATTCATGTGGACATATATGCTTTCCAAAATGTTACCTAAAAGCTGTGCGGTTTTGGGGTAACACATAAACGGATGCTGGACGACAGGTTACAGGGAAACTCCGAGTGGGGAATCATTAACATCTTCAAATACTTTGTAAGTGGAAAGATCCTTATCCCTAACATAGTGGAAAGATCCTTGATTTTCTTTGAAATTTTGATATTAAGTATTGTTTAGATTATGTGATATTTTTAAAGTGGTTTGAATGATGACTGTTTTTCATTAACAATATAGCTCTAGCGTATTATCTTTGTTCACAAGAGATATTCGAAACTGTCACTTTCTTTTCAATTAAGCATTTTTAATATCTATTTTACTGGTTAAAATGAGACCGTTTGAGTCGGCCGATCGGTGAAATTCGTCTTTTTACAGGTTTGACGATTTGCTTTAGTTGTGTAGATATTACGAATAAGTATTAAAGTGAAATATTGAAATAGTTGTAATTTAGATATTGTTGGATTGCAATGAAGTTTGGTATGTAGATATATCATAGGACGCCGGTTATGTTTGCAACCTCACTTTAACATTTTTCTAAACAAAATTACTGCCATTTCCCAGTCACTGAGTGGTCCAAATTAAGATATTGTCCGATTTTAATGAAATTTGATATGCATGTACATCATGGGACACGGGTCCCCCTGGTCACCAAAATTTCAGGTTTTACCAAAATGGTCGCCATTTCATGGTCATTGATTGGTCCAAATTTAGATATTGTTTGATTTCAATGAAATATGGGTATAATGGGACAGCAAATTCAACTTTATGGGTTTCATTTGCTCGGCAACAAGACAGTTTTACTTATTTTTGTTTAACATCCTACTAAAAACCAGGGTCATTTAAGAACGTGCCGGGTTTTTGTGGTGGATGAAAGCTGGATTACCCCTAGAAAAACCACCGACCTCCGGTCAGTACCAGGTAACTGCCCCACATGGGTTTCGAACACGCCACCCTGAGATGGACAGCTAGTGATAAAATGTTGGGACACCTTAATCAATCGGCCCCGCGGCCCAACAACTAACAGATATTCCTCTCATTGGTTGACATTTAGATATTAAGCGATTTTGATGGAAACTGCTGTCATCTGAAACAGAGTTATCGCCCCTCACTATGCTTCATTCTTTCTGTAAAATCCTGCAGGTGTCACCCAACTAGTTAAGCAGTCTTAATATTTATTTTACTAGTTCAAATAAGACTGTTCCTGTCGGCCGATTAGTGAATTTCTTCTTTTTCAGGTTTGATGATTTGCTATAGTTGTGTAGCTATTACGAATAAGTGTAATATTAAAATATTAATATATAAAGCCGGAAAAAGAGTGATAACAATGTTATTATCGCACATTATATAAATGTAATCGTGTTAGGGCAAATTATGATCACACCATATGTTGACATACGGCAGCTTGTACGAGAGGTCATCATCAAAAACCGTTAGAATATATGATGACATCAACCCGTCAAATAGTTACAAGCAATACTTTCAAAGCTGTCTTTAGCAGTTTCTTGAAAGATCTCCTCCCGTTGTTCGCCTAACGATGTCCAAGTGATACCAAACTTGTTTATTACGGCATGTGATTTGATGCTGTTTAACGTTTTCTAGTCTAGCTATTGGTTAAACATCAAGCCAGATAAAAACATACTATGCAAAATACTGCCTTTATTTGGCTTTCAGATAAATTGATCTTTGTGTCTAGGAGAAGTGCTAGTATGTCTTTGTGACCTCCCACTGCTGCATACATTAAATACATGCATACATGCCTTGATAATTTGCTATAATTGTGTTGCTATTACGAGGAGGCATTATAGGGAAATATTGGAAATGATCGTTAACACAATTATCATCGAACAGTATTTAAATAAAATCGTTGTAGGTGGAATTATGATAAGTTGCCATACTGCAGCTTGAAGAGGAGGTTAATGTATGGTGAGATAAAGTCCATCAAGTTGTAATTAGTTAAGGTAATGATTTCAAAACAGACATTAGTTATATCTTGAAAGAACTCCTTATTCCATTGTCCGTCTAACGATGCCATAATACATAATACGTTTTCTAGTCTACCTAATGGTTAGACAGCAAGCCTGGTATATCTATTTCAGAAGACTGACAGAGGTTAACAATACTATATTCAATACTGCTATTACAGCTTAATCCTTGTATCGTCTGTAATGATAATACTATTATTATTATTATGCGCAGATATGTGTTAATAAGGTAATACATTAAAACACTTAAAACACTTACCTTATTAATGTCTGCTCCCTTGTCAAGGAGTAGTTTTACTATGTCTCTGCTGACCGTACATTGCCGCCATTCCCAAAGGATCCCCCTGGATAAATGGTAGGAACCGACAGCAATATTTAGTTCTTAATATGTATTTTTAACATGAATTAGTTACTTCATATGTAGGATTTCTAACATGTTATGAATCTACAGGCTAGATACATAGCATTTGTAAACGAAATATCATATTTTGTTAATCAATAATTTCAGGGGTAACCGATCATCAGTTGACTGTTACATTAAAAAAATCATATTAATGTTTTAATAAGTGCAATGACTGCGAAACACACCTGCATCGGCCTTTGGAAAACGCTAATAGTGCAAGTTCAGTAAAGAGTTAAAAATACTAGTTCTCAATGCATCCGATAAACAAACCAAGTTTTTTGTTTACTTGATTCAAATTCTAAAATTTATCACCAAAAAAACTTGAATCTGATAATCAGTTAGTCCAAAATGAGTGTGGGCAGAGCTATAAGGATGTGCCTTATAAGGATGTGCCATCAGGTAAACTGAAACTTCAGTCAATTTCATCCGATGCACACACTTTTTTCAGTACATGTATTAATTTATTGATTAATGTTAACATTTGGAAACACCGTATCCCATTGCCTGAATGTTAATCTAGGCTACATTGACGAGCGTATTAATGCAGTGAAGATCAAATGGCGTGATTGTTACGGCATTTTGATCAACCTTGTGGAAATGCTCTCCTACGTACTATAGATGAATCAAACGCAGTGAGGACATGACGTCATTTTGGCGCTGTGATGATCATCGTCAATGCATCATGTATCATGTTATTTTTAATTAATTAAGAAATAATTAACGATGATTCGTGTATTATTGTTGGATATACAACGAGGACGAGGATATTTTGCAATTAGATTAATAACGAAGGCCGCAGGCCTGAGTTATTAATTAAAATTTCAAAATATCCGAGTCCGAGTTGTATATCCTACAACAATACACGAGTCAAAGTTGATTATTTCTATTCTTCCATGTACTGTTTAGTTCTGAGATCGACCTCTTTCTAATAGAAAAACGGGGAAACCTTGTAATTTATTTCTTAAATGAAATATACAGGCAATACAGTACTACGATCAAGAGCATCTATCATATGGCATTGATTTTGAAAATTTAAAAATAAGGATAAAAAAAAAAAAAAAAAAAAAGTGGGGGCCTCCGTAGGATTCGAACTCGCGTCGTGATAAACAAATATTGAAAGACTAACCTATTAGCCCACTCGGCTATAGTAACCTTTTATGAAGCGGGTGAATATTAGATATTTAAAATTGTAACAGCCGTGACTCACGAGCGTGGGTTATTGGAAAATAATACATGTTTTTTTTACCAATCAAAACTGGCGTTTCATAGCAAACATGCTAGAATAGGTTGTATACACTCTTACGCTATGCAGAATAGTAATTATCCCCTTTGGTCACCATAATGCATGTTTTGTGAAATAGTTTAATTGTTTCTGCACTTATCACAGCTATTATTTTACTGAATTCAATAATGTGATTGTTCTTCAGTTGTTGATATCTTTTCTTTCCCCTTTTTTTTCTACATGGGTCACATAACATATCTATACCGCGACGATGGCATTTCTTCGGTGCTAATTTTTCTGCATTACCTTGGTTAATGCATATTTGATGATATCCCAATCAACTTGAATTTTGAGATATAGAGGTTACACAGTGAGTGTCTGTTGGATATGGAATTTTATTTCATCTGAGTAAGGCTGTTTTGTGTGCGTGTAACATGTTTCTACCACGGTTATATCGGCTTGAATCAAATAGGAGCGTTGTCAAGTATAATTTCGCGAATGCAACTGAGTTGTAAAAGAGACGACCTGGACATTTTGATGTTTGATAATACCTGGATATTTTGATATTGATTTTGTTGTTTTTCAGTATGATTTTTACTCACTTCATGCTATACATTACAAAAAACAAAACAAAAAGCAAAAACAAAAACAAAACAAAAAACACACAATTTTCTTTTTAAATTAATTTTTTTTTTAAGATTAATTTTTATTTTAATTTCTGAAGTGGTCGTTATTTTTTCAATTTCATCCTATTTGAGAGTTTCCAGTGTTGTGCCGAACTGATCACTTTCTCTGAAGGGACATAACTCTATACTTGTTACCATGCAATCAATCAATTTACTAGTTACAAACAATTGTTTGATTCGTCACGACTCCAAATGTCCATAATACATGTATTTTGTATCCATTTCTATATGCTAAATGCAAACTATCAAACTAAAAAAAATTGGGAGTCATTACCGCCTACATAATTAATTAAGGTTTTGCATCAAGAACTTGTCATCATTGGGAGTATATATATCAATTTACCAAAAGTTGTTTGCTTGTTTTCTACCAGTGTTAAAAAGAATTTATGAGACTCCACGTTAAGGTCTTACTTCATTCAAACTTGTCCAGCTTTTATCTGTACGTAACAGAAAAGATTTATGTAATCTCGGAAAGTATTTACAATCAAGCTTGTTATCACGGTCCAGAATTCATTCTTAGTTTAATTTGATCTCATTTACTTATTTTTGTAATATTTCATTAGTACATTTTCCGTCTCCTGCATTTTCGGTATAGTCCATCCCCTGACAGCACCACTTGACATATAGACCCTACTATTGTTTTGCTAATATATTTTACTTAGCCCCTTTTTCAGAATTGCTGCCGATTCTTCAATTATTCACCATCAATTATGAATTAGTATTTATGTTAAAAATTGCATTTGTCACTTTAGAGCCGCCCATCTTTATAAATCTCTTTATCTTGTACCTATAATTGTTTTCGAATGCAATGTACAAGATCATGTTTATTATTTTATGATAGAATTATTACGTATTTCATATGATTGACTATATACTATGTTATTATGTATATGTATCCTTATGAGCCGTTAGGCTTAACGTGAATAAACAATACAATACTGTTAAGGCTACCCACTCCCAATGGAGACAAGTTACCATTAGACCAATTGTATTTCATGGACATTTCTTTTCCACCACTTTGGGCATATTACTGTCACAACAGAGTTATTCTTGATGTTATGTTATATCTGCTTTTTCTTTAGACTGGAACGTATCTGTTCTTTCCACATAATTACATTAATAGACGCATGTTTTGGTGAATGAGACCTTTTTATTTAAATCATTTCTTGTTGTTGTTGGTGTTGTTTTTAATACCGAAATTATGATCCGCAAATTGCACTAATCAAAGTTAATGTTTCTCGTCGTAAGTGCAATATTAGATATACGCATATGTTTCTATGCGTCAGCGTTAACAATAACGTTACACACTTCAATACATTTATTGCATAAAAGGACTTTAGTCTTCAGTAATTTTACCTATTTTGCATTTCTACCAATTTGTTTCATTTGTGAAGTCTTCAGTCATTTTACCTATTTTGCATTTCTACCACTTTGTTTTATACGTGAAAAATGCGTATCAGATTTGAAATACCCGAAACATTCACATTAAAGTTACGATTCAGGCGCTGAACTAAAACACACCTTAAACTTAGTAAGGCATCCAAGTTTAGATAGTCCTATTTTGTTTTATAACGCCATGATCATATTGCTTACAACGGAATTTGATCTGAGGACATGTTGAATTGATATATAAACGCCTAAGCATCAGCATCAAAGAATGTCCGAAAGTAAAGGAAAAGTTCAGTACTGCTCTGATGTTACAAAATTCAACTGACTGATATATAAACATGTAGTGTATGTGAATTATCGGAACTTACAAATTTAGAAATAAAAAAAATTCCAAATGAAGTTCTGTCTTTCCAACTTCTGACATTTGACATTACAACTGTTTGTAAGTTCTTACTGCATTAGGGTTTGTACCTCGATCCAAAAGCACTTGCACTCCGACTTTATCGCCATTAATAGCAGCGTATCGCAGTTAATGTGACCACCAGAGAACACGATGAGAGATGACACCCAACATTATTATATTATAAATGCAACATTAAGTCGCATACGCATTTATTTTCTCGCGAAATTTGCCAAAATCCCGTGACAATTTATACTATATTGCATGAATGTTTTCCCCCTGGGCTTGCAGTGCGTCCTAAGATCGCCAGACTATTTCGGCAGTACTTGACGAATTGGAATTGTCCTCCGTGTGGCAATTTTGTATTACAATATTAAGTATACAGTATACAGCCAATTTCAGCCGAACTTGCACAGCTTCGTATCCGCTTTCCCACTCGAAAACGCTGGACACTTTCCGCAGCCTGATACTAACGGACCATACAACGGCCTTTTCATGCCCTTTCAAACATGATAAAACGATTTTATTCTTATATTTTTCATTTAAACGATTGAAATCATATATTTTTACACTAAAATTATATTAATGTTTTATCATATACTGATCTTTGATGGAATTGCACTGTTTATGCGGGTATAACACTATAAACTCTGGTTAAAACTCCCTATTTGGAATCCGTATCATTTCAATTTGTATGCACGTAGAAAGTTTAATTGGTTGATCGAAATGCTGATTTCAAGTGTTATTCCGATGATGTGATATAGTCCAAAGTGGTTAAAAGGAATATAGACTTTCTTTAAATCAAAGCTATAGAGTGTTATCTTTTTTTGACAACATATATTCCAGACTTTCAACTCCTATATCTCATTTAGCAGCCATAATTGTTGTCTAACTAGTTGAATAAATCTAACAGAAGATGAAAAATGACTGGTAATACTATTCTTATTGACTTGTATCGATGCAAAATCTTGGTAGATGAAATCGGGATCACTCTTATACGTTGAAATACTTTGGCTTCTACAGGAAGTCAGTATCACCAACCGTTAGGGTAATGAAAATATGGTAAAATTAGCCCCAACAATTAGCTTAAAGTAATAGTGTCAAAACAGACATTAACATTTCTATGAACATTTCTTTCGCCCATTTTATGTTTGAAGATGTCCAAGAGACACAAGACTTGCTTATATTGAGGCACGTGGTTGGCCGCAATTCAACGTTATCTAGTCTACCTATGGGTATAACAAAGAACCTGATTCTTCTAATCCGTCAGACTTCAAACCATATAGATGTTTACTCTACCTCGTATACCACAATGCTTGCAGATAGCTCAATCTTTGGATCACCCATTCTAATTATGATATTACTACTATTATTGATATGATAATGCAGTACTATTATATATATATACATTTACATATTTAACATTATACACAATGTAATATTAATACACTTGATTAACAAACACAAGCTATCATGTAATATTGGTTGTAATTCCTCAAGTAATTACAACACAAATCAATCAGATGAATATCAAATAATAAAAGTGAAAATTCAAGACAAAAAAAAAAGAAGAAAAATGTGATATTTTCAACGCCCAATAACCATATTTATCCCTTCAATGATAAATACCCAGATCAGAAGGGTATGGGAAGTATACTTAACGACTTTCTTTGAAATTAAAAGCATGGTTCAAAATAATTGCTAAATCTAAGAAAAATAAATAATAAATATATTCCATATTTTTTGCCATAACTTTATGTCTAGACCTCTAGTAATGCACATACCAAATTAGAAGAGAAAAGGTTGTATACATATGAAAGCCTTGGATTTCTTTTTAACCGAGCTTTGATAACAAAAAAAAAAAAAAAAAAAAAAAAAAAAAAAAATTAGTTGAACTATAACAAATTAACGTATGACATACGAAATTTGAAAGGGGCGGGTGAATATGAATGAACTAAGGCATCTTCCAAAACAATACGCCTAAAAATATTGTAAGTATTAAAACTCAACTAAAGTAAAAACAAAATAGTGAAATTTAGAGAAAATGCGAAATATTTTCCTGTTATTTTGCAATGACATCACAACTAAACCTATGATATATTTATATATCGAATTAAAAGGGTGTGGAGTGATTCATGTGGACATATATGCTTTTCAAAATGTTACGTAAAAGCTGTGCAGTTTTGGGGTGACACACCAACGCGGATGCTGGAACGACAGGTTACAAGGAAACACCGAGTGAGGAATCAATAACATTGTCAAATACTTTGTAAGTGGAAAGATCCTTAACCCTAACATAGTGGAAAGATCTTTAATTTTCTTTGAAATTTTGATATTAAGTATTGTTTAGATTATGTGATATTTTTAAAGTGGTTTGAATGATGACTTTTTTTTCATTAACTATATAGCTCTAGAGTATTATCTTTGTTCTCAAGGGATATTTGAAACTGTCACTTTCTTTTTAATTAAGCATTTTTAATATCTATTTTACTTGTTGAAATGAGACCGTTTGAGTCGGCCGATCGGTGAAATTCGTCTTTTTTTCAGGTTTGACGATTTGCTTTAGTTGTGTAGATATTACGAAGTATTATAGTGACATATTGAAATAGTTATAATTTAGATTTTTTTTTTGTTCCAGACAAACATATACATCAATACGCTCTTAATTACGTGCATGTAATAAATTTTCATGAATGCTCATACATTTGTGGTGTATTTTAAATCTACTATAATCTATTATTACATTCTTAATTATTGGGCATTATAGTGTATGTAGAATTGAAAACAATCAACCAATGAATATATTGACTGGAGCTAATTGAAAAAAATGGGATTGGGGGATAGTTTGGATAACAGTAGAAGCTGATTTAGAAATGGAAATAGAAAGACAAGAGAGAAAGGAAACATAAACGGAAGAAGAGAAGAAGGAACGAGATTTCCGACGAAAGCAAAGGCAATTTCTGAAAGGGTGACAAAAATAACTGACTATTGCTAATAAAACATTTAATGTTAAATGAAGTTTTCAGGTTTCTAATTAGAGTGGGTAAGTAAAGATCTTTACCTAAACACTTTTGACAATAAATATAGCGCTTCATATTTAGTATTATAATATTTTCTGCTCTGTTATTTTGCTTTGGGTTTTGTGCTATTTTACCAAACATGAAATCTTTTTTACATACATTAAATGTCTCATTACAAGTACCTTGCACCCAAATTTGGAAATTCATAATTAAATGTTGAACTTTATTACATTCCCAAAGTACATGCTGTATTGTTTCTTTTTCTATGAAGCAGACATTACACAAATCAGACTGAACAAATTGAATATTTTTCAAATAAGTGTTTGTAGCTAAGACATGATGATTAATTCTAAATTGCAACCATTGTAGTTTTGAATTTTGATTTGTGTCAAAAGGCAATCTGTATATTTTTTTCCCCATTCCTCAATATGTATATTTCCAACTATGGTGTCCCACTTTTTTTGGCCTGTAGGCAATACATTATTTTTATTCAATACAGTATACATATCTCTTGTACCTTTTTTTACTTTTAATAACAATATCAATATGCAGTGGTATCAATGGTAATGTAAGTTTTTTTTTTCGAAATTCCATCCTAATCGTTTAACTGCCAAAAGAATACCATTATAATCAAGGAAGTTAGTATTTAAATTAAAAGCTTCATTAAATTCATTCTGTTGAAGAAAGCTGCCATCTTCTTTAAGTAAATCATTTATAAAAATCACACCTTTATCAAACCATTGCTTATAAAATACCGTATTATTACCTATTTTTTATTAAATCGTTATACCAAATTGGTAGAGATAATATTTGTTCAGGCATAAATATTTTGATTTTCCCTCTTAATATATTCCACGCATTAAAAACATCAATCCAAAATTTGCTATGAAGTACATTTTTGATATTATATTCAATATATCTATTTCCTAACGTTAAAAGCTTATTTCTATTAATTTTTGTAAAAAGAAGTGTTAGCCAATTTGACTGTTTAAGACAAATATTTCTAATCCATGTTGATTTTAAGGCCATTTTAAAATGTTGGATACTAACCATTTCCAAGCCACCTTCATAACATTTCACAATATATCTCCTTTGACCTTTGCTATTGGACAACCCCAAAGGTATTCATTGAACATATTTTGAATCTCTTTCATAGTAGATTGGTTAGGTGATGGTAATCCTATAAATAAGTGTGTAAGTATTGGTAGTAGCAGTGTTTTTATTACGGTTAGTCTACCTATCGGAGTTATAAATCGTCTATTCCACTGTTTAATTAGTGCCTTTAATTTTGTAATTTTTTCTTTGAAGTTAGACTGAACTATTTTACTGAGGTCAACATTGAAGTTCATACCTAAAAGATTAAAATGTGTTGAACCCCACGATAGAGCAAGATTATTGACTAATTTCTCTGAACTGTATTTTGTACTCCCTATCCATGAATTTTTGTGTAGTTTAATTTGAGTCCCGATATTTCCCAGAAGTAATTGAGTTATTTTAAAGCATACCTAAGTGATGTTTCAGTACCATCTAGAATAAGAGAAGTGTCATCAGCGCATCATTTAGATATTGTTGGATTGCAATGAAGTTTGGTATGTAGATATATCATAGGACACCGGTTATGTTTGTAACCTCACTTTAACCTTTTTCTAAACAAAATGACTGCCATTTCTCAGTCTCTGATTGGTGCAAATTGAGATATTGTCCGATTTTAATGAAATTTGATATGCATGTACATTATGGGACACGGACCCCTCTGGTCACCTAAATTTCAGGTTTTACCAAAATGGTCGCCATTTCATGGTCTCTGATTGGTCCAAATTTAGATATTGTTTGATTTCAATGAAATATGGGTATAATGGGACAGCAAATTCAACTTTATGGGTTTCATTTGCTCGGCAACAAGACAGTTTTACTTATTTTTGTTTAACATCCTATTAAAAGCCAGTGTCATTTAAGGACGTGCCTGGTTTTTGTGGTGGATGAAAGCTGGATTACCCCTAGAAAAACCACCGACCTCCGGTCAGTACCAGGTAACTGCCCCACATGGGTTTCGAACACGCCACCATAAGATGGAGAGCTAGTGATATAATGTTGGGACACCTAAAGAGACCAACCAACCAATTGTTTTCCCATAGACTTTAGTGTTAACGTTTTGGATTATTTCATTCAAATTCTTGAATTGAATATGACGATTATGGTTTATAACAAAAGTTTAGGGTCTGATATAACACCTAATAAAAAAAAAAAGTTGGGTCCTTCAGCTCAAATTTTCTCCAGGGTAGCCATTTTGAAAAAAAGTGAATTTCGCAGTAAAAATTCTCCAAAATCTTAAATGTTTACCTGTTTACTATTATTACGTGAACTTTTGGAGAAAAAACCAATCGGACTTACGAAATTTATATCAACATTTCTTATTGATAGTTACCTATTAGGCTACATATCTATTTTCTCACTTCAGAACATACTGGCCAATCAGTGACTGCCAGACATTTTATCCTTGGCTCAACGTTCTATACACAGGGGCTGTTTCAAAAATATATTTTTTTCAATTGGTTGGTTGTTGGGACACCTTAATCACTCGGCCCCGCGGCCCAACAACTAACAGATATTCTTCTCATTGGTTGACATTTAGATATTGAGCGATTTTGATGAAAACGGTTATCATCAAAGTTATCGCCCCTCACTACGCTTCATTCTTTCTGTAAAATCCTTCAGGTGTCACCCAACTAGTTAAGCAGTCTTAATATTTATTTTACTAGTTCAAATCAGACTGTTCCAGTCGACCGATTAGTGATTTCTTCTTTTTCAGGTTTGATGATTTGCTATAGTTGTGTTGCTATTATGAATAAGTATAATTTTAAAATATTAATATATTTATATATATTTGTCATATGACTACCATTATATACGGTGTCATAAACCCATCACATAAATTTTCTTTATGACACTAGTGTAATAACACCTTTTGCTAGCCTACGTACGCTGATTGGCTGGTTCCGTGAGAACTCTATTCATACGCGTAGGAAGGACCTACTTCTTTTTACTACGACTCGTACAAAATGGCGACTAGTGCTTGTAAACTTTGAAAAAAAAATCAACTGAACGACAAATCGGTCTATTAGTATTAACATAACATGTTGTACAATCAAAGATAAAATCCTTAGTTTTTTTTAATTATATTTATATTATAAGATGTTAATTAGGCCTAGCAAACATCTATTGTATGACCCCTATTAATATATTTTAACTCCGATAGAAAATTGCGGTTGCGTTGTCCGATGAGACATATCTAGTCTAGATCCTTTTCAAATAAACAAATAATAACATTATTTAATAAAATCCCCATGAGAAACGGCAATGTAGTTTGTTACAACTTGCCTTCAACGGTTACTAAGATGCTTGAATAATATGCTAACACTGTCGTCGACAAAACACGTGTAATGTCAACACACACAACACTGCCAACAAATCGGCATCCAACGTCGCTTTTCACGGCAGGCTGAACACAATGTTCAGTGTGAATATTCAAGGTGGAACATTTCACATCTCCATGAACTCCCGCGACGACGAGGATAAATACCAAGCAGTGTAAAGGCGCCGTACAGCGACAGCGAATAGAATTTTTACAACGAAGCCTCCATTATCGCGCCACGTGACGTCACTGCTTCGTCACATCAAAAATAGTCGCTCTTGTACTTTCAAACAAAAATATTTTCGTCATTGTTTCAAACACCAAGGACAATTTATCTATTATGAATTAAATGAAAAAATGTTGAAATTTTGTTTTGAGACATGTATTTAATAAAATGAATCCTTTTCAAGAGTCAGTTGTGTAAGAACTATCTCTTCTCTCGTCGGTATAATTGACCTACTTCGAAGGTTCGGGTGAATTGGTTGAGATGTGACGATTCAAGGCAAAAGAGAGAATTAGTTGTTGATGCGAACTGCTGAAAGAAAACGTCGTTTAGTTTGTAAAAATAAAAAATTCAAAACTCGTATCATAAATCTAATATGAAGGGAAACTCATGACAAATCCTCTATATATAAAGCCGGAAAAAGAGTGATAACATTGTTATAATCGCATATTATCTAAATGTAATCGTGTTGGGCAAATAATGATCACACCATATGTTGACATACGACAGCTTGTGCGATAAGTCATCATCATAAACCGTTAGAGTAATTGATTTATGGTAACATCAACCCGTCAAATAGTAACAAGCAATACTTTCAAAATTGCATTAGTTTCTTGAAAGACTCCCTCACGTTGTTCGCCTGACGATGTCCAAGTGATACCAAACTTGTTTATTAAGGCATGTAATTTGATACTTTTTAACGATTTCTAGGCTGGTTATCGGTTATACATCAAGCCAGATGAAAATATACTATACAAAATACTGCTTTTATTTGCCTTTTAGATATATCGATCTTTGTATCCCCGTCATTTTTTTAAATTAGTACACATGTGTTGATATGATGATACATAGCTAAACTTCTCTCAAAACTGTCTGCTCCTTTGTCTAGGAGTAGTGTTATTATGTCTTTGTGACCCCCTTTCCCACAGGTAAATGTTAAGAACCGACAGATATGATTTCTCAAAGCGGTTAAAAGATAAGATGTTTAAACTATAGCCTATTTAAACAGTCATATCATCTGTCTTACGAGTCTAGTAATGATATTGTTCGATTAGGCTGATGAGTGAATTTCTTCTTTTTTCCCATGCCCTGATAATTTGCTATAATTGTGTTACTATGACGAAGAATCATGAAAGGGAAATATTGAAAATGATCGCTAACACTATCATTATCGAACAGCATCTAAATAAAATCATTTTAGGTGAAATTACCTTTATAAGCTGCAGCTTGAACGGGAGGTAATTTTATGGTGAAAATAGTAATTAGTTTCAGGTATTGTCCGTCTAACGATGCCAAAATTTGTTCGTTAAGGGACGACGTCATATAACGCCATACAACGTTTTCTAGTCTACCTAATGGTTAGACATCAAGCCTGATATTTCTATTTCGGAAGACTGGCAGAGATAAAAATACTATATCCAATACTGCTAGTATAGCTTAATCATTGTATCGTCTGTTAAACTACTAATATTATTATTGTGCGCAGATATGTATTAACAAGATAATATATTACAACACTTACCTTATTAATGTCTGCTCCCTTGTTAAGGAGTAGTTTTAGTATATCTCCGTGACCGTTCCTTGCTGCCCATTCCAAAGAATAGCCCTGGAAAATGGTAAGAACCGACAGCAATATTTAGTTCTTAATCTGTATCTTGAACATGAATTAGTTACTTCATATGTAGGATTTCTAACAAGTTATGAATCCACAGACTAGATACATAGCAGGTGTCAACGAAATCTCATATTTTGTTAATCAATAATTTCAGGAATAACCGATCATCAGTTGACTGTTACATTAAAAATCATATTAATGTTTGAACAAGTGCAATGACTGCAAAGCACACCTGCATCGGCCTTTGGCGAACGCTTATATTGCAATTTCAGTAAATGATTAAGAATATGAGCTCACAATGCATTTGGTAAATAAACCAATGTGAACTAGATTAAAAAAACTATCACCAAAAAAACCCACTTGAATCTGATAAATAGTTAGTCAAAAATAAGGAACAACCAACCAATTGAAAAAAAAAAAAAATGAAACAGCCCCTGTGTATAGAAATTTGAGCAACGAATAAAATGTATCGCAGCCACTGATTGGCCAGTATGTAATTAAGTGAGAAAATAGATATGTTCCCTGATAGGTAAATATCAATAAGGCATGTTGATATAAGTTTCGTAAGTCCGATTGATTTTTTCCCAAACGTTCAGGTAATAATAATGAACATGAAAATATTTAAGATTTTTGAGAATTTTTACTGCGAAATTCACCTATTCTCAAAATGGCTATCCTGGATAAAATTTGAGTACATGTTTTGTAAAATACGTTTAATTGTGTCTGCAATTATCACATCTATGATTTTACTGTAATCAATAACATGAACAATTGAAATGTTTTAATGGATGCCCGGTCCAATGTTGTGTTCTCACGCAGGAAGGTTTGCTTACAGCACACCGATATCTCGGGACAATACATTATATTATCCTGTACTGAATAGCATTATAATTATTGTAAATTTGAATGAATGAAATGATTAAAAAGGGTGGAATAGACAAACGCTAGTTAAACCAATATTCACGAAGAGCAAAAAGTTATCAAAATCATAACATAATATACCCGAACGTGAGCTACTTTTATTAAATTTTCCGACAAAAACAGTAATCCGTCTCCCACTGCACTGGATTAAAATAGTAACAATAATTTCAAAATAGAGGTAGGCAGTTTCTTGAAAAACTGCGATTGGCATTACTATCGACCGCAAAAATATTATAATAATGCATTACAATTTTAATATCTGCTCCTATGTTAAGGAGTGATGTTACTTTGTCTTTATGACCTATGACCTTTTATAACCTTTCCTTTCTGAATACATCAAACCATTCCCCAAAAAGGAGACAATAACCAACAGAAAAGATTGAATAGAATACAAGTTGAAATATCAATAAGTTATTTAATATTTGGAATTATCTACACGTAATAAATCCA
This sequence comes from Pecten maximus, assembly GCF_902652985.1. Taxonomy (NCBI): domain Eukaryota; kingdom Metazoa; phylum Mollusca; class Bivalvia; order Pectinida; family Pectinidae; genus Pecten; species Pecten maximus. Next base: position 6,928,709 of record NC_047031.1, on the reverse strand, counting down.
CGGACTAGATCCATAACAAGAGTCAACGAAAAAGAGGTATTTTAGCAATAATTTCACAAATAGTTAATCATCAGTTATTATATAATATCACCATATCGTGCCTTCACCATCAACATACTGATATCAAGATGTAACATATCAAATAAAATTATATGGCCATCAACATCACCATCAACATACTAAAATTATATGGCTCGACCAAGCTGAGTGCAAGTTTTATTTTTTTACAACATCAAACAAGATTTACAATTCCTGAAACAATCCCTCTCTCGTAGATATATGTCTACGAATGTATATGAAAACAAAATTACAGCCGACCTAGGACAGATGTTCACCTATCAATGTGTTCTCGTTGAATGAGACACCCATAAGCATGGTACCTGCTTTCCCACTCAGAAATGCTCAGATATCTCCGTCACCCGATACTCATGCGTCATACGGCGGCCCTCACCATCAACATACTGGTTCACATCATCTCAAATAAAATACAATTTGTCGACCACACCGAGACCGTATCGAAGAAAGGGTGAATGAATGCCCAGATTATAATATATCATATAACTAAATTGGAAAATTGTTTCTGTTTGAACATTCTTTCCGTGATAGCCGTGGTCGCCGCAACCGTGACCTTGCCTATCTTAAGTTATGCAGCCCACATCCCTTTATATATGAAACAAACGGACTAAAGCCTCGATGAATAACTCTCATTTTAGTGTAAGAGAAAGGTTCCCCTCATATCGCGCCATGCTGGATAGAGTTTGCCCATGTAAGATAGGTATGTAAGATAAATCTATCTTACATAGTATTTCACGCGCGCGGAGTAATCTACGTTCAAGGGGGACAACTCTTACAACGTCGTGTGCTTGTATTTACATTTGACAGTCCTTAGCTAGATTTATTATATCGTCGGTGTCGGTTGAAACGTTGGATTTAACTATAAAATACACACATTCTGAGATATATATATATATCATATCAGCTATAAACTAATAGGGCTACACGGTTAAACGATTAGACATTTCATCTGAACAGTAGACTAGACCTACAGGCCTGTTGTAACAGTTACCGTACTGTACAGTACAGACTTGCCTACCCTACAGGTTTGTCATTTGCCATTAAAAACATGCAAACACACACAATCACATGGCAATGATAGGAAGTTGAATAAAAGCCATAAATAAACAAAAGTTTATAAAAAAGAAAATGTCAAACATCATAACCGATGAAATGGTTCCGTTTCCGTCAGCACAGGGGCCTGGATTGTTCACTCTACTGTCAGTAGGCCTACTGAACTCAGTAATATAACCCGTGTATTTGGAACATTCGGTACAAATGACAGCCCTCGATATTCATATAAAGAAATATTTATTACATTTTAACACAGAGTCTAGGACCTACTGTATATTTGTGTAGAGTAACCAGGAAAACTAACTGTTACTCTAGCCTTTCATCGTTATCGATGGACCTACCTTCGTCATTCTATCAAGAAAACTGCTTAAACTCATATCATCCTATGTCACTGAAAGGATCGAATACTCGTATCGAGTCACTGTTCGCTGGTTCGCACATGAAGTTGCCAAAATCACCGTGGATTTAAAATTACCACCCGAGAAACATCGCCGCGTCATGGCGATCGAGATCAACATCACTCTCAATAGCCTTGAACTATGAATAGAATTCCAGTGACAGTCGTGACGTCATGCAGTGACATAGTATTTTATAAAAAATGTGACTTAGCAATAACAAGTACAGTGTGTTCCGTGAAATGATAAGATATGTCGAGGTTCAAATCAAATCATATGTAAAATTGGATAACTCTTTTCAGCGTTGGATTGTTTAAAGTATTTTTGATAGAACTTCTTTTTCTCGGATGTTGACAATTTCGTCACGGCCACGTCAAAAGTCGGTCAAGTTACGGATATTTTTATCGGCGAATTGTTCATTCAATCATCACTTAACCACAAAAGGAATGAAATTTGTTTGCAAACTAAGGTATGATCTTTCAGAATATCATAAGTATTTTGAGTAAAAACGACAAATAAATAAATTACATAATTGAAGAAAACGGATGGCTGAGGTTCACTTTCGCCAGGAATTTGGTAGTGATATGAGAGTAAAAGACTTTTTCATTATGTGTGTATGTAGGATAGGGATATTCTACCATCGGGATCACAAAATGTGGTAAAACCCTCGGCAAGTCTCGGGTTTCACCACATTTTGTGACCCCTCGGGTGGAATATCCCTATCCTACATATACACATATGAAAGAGTCTTATATTCTTCTCGGGCTGAAATATACATCCACTGAAAGTTTTCGATGTTGATTGAAAAACTATAAAATCGTCTAAATTCAAATTACTCAAATTAAATATAAAACAATCCTCGATATTCATCACTTGGCACATCCGAGTGCAATGTCCAACTGGGCTTCGTCTTACTCTGATGAATTTCGGTCGACATATATGTCTCAAAAATTTGCATATGGCAAAATCTCGGAAGAAACTTGCTTACCCTAGTGCGCATGCACATACAGTACGCTGGTTGTATACGTTGATGTCTAGAATCAGAGAAAGCCGGAATAATTGGATCCCTCTTTGCCTTGTGTACCGATAAAACGTCTGTAAAGAATGAAGTGTAGTAAGGGGCGATAACTCAGTTATCGCTCCTTGCGGAGCGAAATGAAGATATGGGCTAATTCACCCATTTTGCCGGCTATTGTAGCGATTTGAGGGTGGAAAAAAATGGCACATGCAATCTTTATGGTTTTTTGAACCATCGTAAAACTCGACTCGATCTAGGTCTGGATGTATATGGTATCCCTGTGGAAATTGTTATTTATGAGATATTTTGGGTCAAACATGCCAAAATCGTCATTTTGACTAAGAGGTTCTGTTTAAACCGCCCTCAAAATTCGAAAAAAAAAATCCAGAAACAAATGCAATGCACATATATATAGATAAATGTTTCCTGAAGAAAACAGTCTGTTTCGTTTTTCGATATCTTTTACAGAACGGTCACAAGATTGTTTTGAAAATGGTCTAATTTTTCGACATTCTCAGTATTTTTCCACTCCACAGGGATATTTTGCTATAAATAGCAGACGATCGAATGTTTTGATGACGTTTACAAACGCCCATCCTGAAGTCATCGGGTTTTGTCTCTGAAATGTAGACTCCCCGAGGAGTTCCGGATGCTATAACGCCATGACTTCACGCCGCTTACTCTTTCAACTCCAGTCTTTAGCTGCATTCAAAGTGACTTGTATTACATTTTACCGTCAGGACCAGGACTTTTTAATATTCTCTCATTATAAAAGTGACATTAGAAGTTATAGCTGTTCTACTTTTACCAAATGTGTTGCTTGACATGATCAGAATGCATCGTCAACCCAGACCAGCGTTCAAATAATTTTCGATAACAAGCTTCGGTAGGCCTAAGTTATACATGTCGTATACGTAGGCCTTCTGCAGTTCTGTAAATGTCACACGTGTTCATTAACGTTTTAGAGACAGGCGACGTTTAAATATGTAATATCTATTTTCTTTAGTTTGTTTGTTTGTTTAACGAAATTACTGTTTCGTTAGTTGATGCATGTTGATGTTCAGCTGATATTTGTTTATGTCGAGTAGATCTATCACGGACATATGTTTAGCTTACGATGACACACACTTTCAGGGACTACTGTACATGTACTTCAGTACACACTAACAGTACTAGTATATGGAACAGTTTGTTTTCAATAATAGACTAATTTCTCAATTTTTAGTCGCTTTTGAGAGATGAGCACGCAACGTGCACCCCCCCCCCCCCCCCCCTCCACCTTCGGTTGGTGTTTTGTAAAATTTCCTTGGCTACTGTGATATCTAAGCGTGGCAAATTTGCACTAAAATGCAACACTGTAAGGTTCGTCATTATTCTGTTAACTTATTTTGCTATGAAAATATCATATAAAGATGAATTTTGAAAGAAAAGAAAACTAATGTTAGACTGAATAGCCTCTTATTTATAAAATATCATATACCATTGAATAATGTCCCGGTTAGCTCAGTAGGTTGTGACAAAGTGTCCCACTGTGAAGGCTGGGGTTCAATTCCCGGCAGCGGATCTTCTTTTTTTTTATAAATATACTTATTATAATTATATCTATCTATATTTTAAGAAAAGATATATATAATTGCATGTGTGTTTATGCTCGGAATGTAAATTGTCTTTTAACACAAACAACAGTAAGGCTAAGCAGAAGTACAGTAGGCTAGAGATAGATTTAGTACTATCTTTTCGTAGCTCATTTGCAAATATAATTTCACAATAATTTCAATATCTTAAATCAGTGCATTGACGCAGAAAATAATTTGAGTTGCTCGTCAATTTAACGTTTCAAATTTTGACTAACACTTGTGCTGCATGTAAGTTCTTTTGTTTTGACCTAAAGCTATGGTCAGTGACACTATTTGACCCCAAGGGGTTTATTACAAGTTGCCAAATTGGGTCACAGGTGAATTATCTAATTAACAACTTTACCTGAAGTGAAATTTACAACCTTGATATATTTGCTAAGAGCCTTAGAAACAGTATACAGTATTTCAATTGACTTATGAATATTGGTAGGACTGAACTGCAGCCATTCTCTCATAACAATCGGCAAAATCTCTCTCTTTTTTTTTCAAACAAAACTGATAAACATGATTTTTTATAAAAAAAGATAATGGCGTAGGTATCTACTTATATACATATTGTGACTGTAATAATTGTATGTTTAAAATGTTTTGAGTATAAAAGAAACACCGATATATATCTTAAATCAATTCTTGTAAAAACTCATTCAAATTAATGCTTTAAATTTTGAAATACAAAAGTGTAAAAGTCTCCGACCTCAGTGACCTGCCATTTATTGAGATGACTCTTAGGACAGGGTCAAATTATATCATCTTTAATGAAGTAAAAATATATTGGCCTCAAATACTGTCCCATACAACATACTTAAACCTTTCATTTTCATGCACCGAAGAAAATAATATGCAAGAAAGCGGTTCTGACCAATTCATGCTAAAATTTGTCAAGTTCAATTAAGTTACTTTGGGTGCAGAAAGATGTCATATATTATATTAATTTCTACTTATTCCAAAAGGTATAAGGGTAACAGATGTACACCAGGGTAACATATGTACACCATGGTAACAGGTGTACACCATGGTAACATATGTTGATATCTACACCAGGGTAACATATATGTTGATATTTACACCAGGGTAACAGGTGTTGATATCTACACCAGGGTAACAGGTGTACACAAGGGTAACAGGTGTATACCATGGTAACAGGTGTACACCAGGGTAACATATGTTGATATCTACACCAGGGTAACAGGTGTACACAAGGATTAACAGATGTTGATATCTACACCAGGGTAACAGGTGTACACCAGGGTAACATTTGTTGATATCTATATCGGGGTAAGAGGTGTACACCAGAGTTAACAGATGTACACCAGGGTCACACATGTACACCAGGGTAACACATATACACCATGCTAAAATTTGTCTAGTTAAATTCAGTTACTTTGGGTGCAGAAAGATGTCATATATTATATTAATTTCTACTTATTCCAAAAAGTATAAGATCGAAAACTATTTGACAAAATCATGAGTAAGCAGGTTTTAGTTATCACAATTTTACAAAATAGTCTTCTTTGGAATTTCATATTATAGTAAATTTTCAAATATCTGTGAGTCACTTTATTATAAATTCCATATCATCATATTTCAACCTTTTGCTTTCATGTGCCAAAGAAAACGGTGTGCCAAAGAAAACTAAAATTATGTCAATTAATTGATTTGTAATACTCACATTAAGTTAAATTAACTAAGTTAAGATGTTGAGTCATGTTATATCTTTTTTTATCTTTTGAATTTAAATCATTTTCAATTATTACAAAAGGCATTATAGAAAACTCCTTGACAAAATTAAAGAATTACCAATAGTTTTTAATCACTATCTTACAAAATAGTTTGTCTTCAAAATGTCATCTGCACACAGGTAGCAATAAGAACATTTTGAAATATCTTGGCTTTAATACCATACCAACATATTTCAATCTTTCACTTACATATACCAAAGAAATAAAATGGGCAAGAAACCAATTCTGACAGATTTATATTAAAAGTTTTTGAACTATTGTGTATTAATTGTGTCGCACAAAGTTAAATTCAATTTAATTTGGGGTGGGTAACCATGAAAAAAATTATGTTCAGTTGATTATTTTTTTTATCTTTTGAATTTAAACTAATTTCAACTTATTGCTATCAAAGTATTATTGAAAAATATTTTGACAAATTCAAACAATGACCTGGATTTAATGGTAACAATTCTGCAAATAGTCTTCTTTGAGGTGTCATCTGCGTACATTTTAAATACAGAAACACAGGGACTAGTGTAAATAGTTTATATGGTTCTATTTTTAGGTCCACACCGCCATAGGCAAATATTTACATCTATTTACATTTAATATATGTAAGTGTAACGAGAACCGAACAGGATTGCTCACTTCCCTAATACATCAGGTTAAATACTGAGAAACAATATAATACACAATTTATTTACAGCAATAATTACACAATAAATGGTCACTCTCACATTCAACTGGTTCTCTCTCCCTCTCTCTATATATCTCAATAACTTAAGTATTATGAATAATTTATACAAATGCTTATTTACAGTTATTGAAATAGTAAATTCAGTCTTTCGAACGGGCCTTCTCTGGCATATCCAATACATGGGTCAATGTGGGTTTATGTAGATCACACAGACCAGTCACAATCAGTAGCATGTACATGATAGGTCACACAGACCAGTCACAATCAGTAACATGTAGGTCACGCATACCAGTCACAATCAGTAACATGTAGGTCACACAGACCAGTCACAATCAGTAACATGTAGGTCACACCGACCAGTCACAATCAGTAACATGTAGGTCACACAGACCAGTCACAATCAGTAGCATGCAGGTCGCACAGAGCAGTCACAATCAGTAACATGTAGGTCACACGGACCAGTCACAATCAGTAACATGTAGGTTACACAGACCAGTCACAGTCAGTAGCATGCAGGTCACACAGACCAGTCACAATCAGTAACATGTAGGTCACACAGACCAGTCACAATCAGTATCATGTAGGTCACACAGACCAGTAACAAACAGTAACATGTAGGTCACACAGACCAGTCACAATCAGTAGCATGTAGGTCACATAGACCTGTCACAATCAGCAACATGTAGGTCACACAGACCTGTCACAATCAGTAACATGTCGGTTACACAGACCAGTCACAATCAGTATCATGTAGGTCACATAGAGCAGGCACTATCAGTAACATGTAGGTTACACAGACCAGTCACAATTAGTAGCATGCAGGTCACACAGACCAGTCACAATCAGTAACATGTAGGTCACATAGACCAGTCACAATCAGTATCATGTAGGTCACACAGACCAGTCACAATCAGTAGCATGCAGGTCACACAGACCAGTCACAATCAGTAACATGTAGGTCACACGGACCAGTCACAATCAGTAACATGTAGGTTACACAGACCAGTCACAATCAGTATCATGTAGGTCACACAGAGCAGGCACTATCAGTAACATGTAGGTTACACAGACCAGTCACAATCAGTAGCATGCAGGTCACACAGACCAGTCACAATCAGTAACATGTAGGTCACACAGACCAGTCACAATCAGTATCATGTAGGTCACACAGACCAGTCACAATCAGTAGCATGTAGGTCACACAGACCTGTCACAATCAGTAACATGTCGGTTACACAGACCAGTCACAATCAGTATCATGTAGGTCACATAGAGCAGGCACTATCAGTAACATGTAGGTTACACAGACCAGTCACAATTAGTAGCATGCAGGTCACACAGACCAGTCACAATCAGTAACATGTAGGTCACACAGACCAGTCACAATCAGTAACATGTAGGTTACACAGACCAGTCACAATCAGTATCATGTAGGTCACACAGAGCAGGCACTATCAGTAACATGTAGGTTACACAGACTAGTCACAATCAGTAGCATGCAGGTCACACAGACCAGTCACAATCAGTAACATGTAGGTCACACAGACCAGTCACAATCAGTATCATGTAGGTCACACAGACCAGTCACAATCAGTAGCATGTAGGTCACACAGACCAGTCACAATCAGTAGCATGTAGGTCACATAGACCAGTCACAATCAGTAACATGTAGGTCACACAGACCAGTCACAATCAGTAACATGTCGGTTACACAGACCAGTCACAATCAGTAGCATGTAGGTCATACAGACCAGACACAATCAGTAACATGTAGGTCACACAGACCAGTCACAATCAGTAGCATGTAGGTCATACAGACCAGTCACAATCAGTAACATGTAGGTCACACAGACCAGCAAGTAGCATGTAGGTCATGACACAGACCAGACAGTATGTACATAATCAGGTATGGGTCACACAGACCAGTCACTTCCAGTAACATACTGGTTTATTTCAAAAGGACACCGACGAAACTTTGTACTGCCTGGGACCATCTTTATTATGGTCTCCTGTCTTTACGACGCTTGCCCATAGTTGGAATAACATACGCCTATATGCATGTACGTATGGTAGGTTAATATACGGTAGGACTTATATATAACAATATTGTACACAAAACCCGGCCCCATACACACCAATATATACACAGTCCGTGCACGCACCGTACCGAGTACGCATACATCACCGGGTGAAATACACCTAAATACTGCATATAAACAATGAAAATTGTCTAACCAAATATACTTTGGTTTGTTTGGTTTGTTTTTGTTTAACGTCCTATTAACAGCCAGGGTCATTTAAGGATGTGCCAGGTTTTGAAGGTGGAGGAAACCCGGAGTACCCGGAGAAAAAAAAACACTGGCCTACTGTCGGTACCTGGCAACTGCCCCACGTAGGTTTCGAACTCGCAACCCAGAGATGGAGGGCTTTGAACTATTGTGTATTAATTGTGTCGCACAAAGTTAAATTCAATTTAATTTGGGGTGGGTAACCATGTAAAATTATGTTCAGTTGATTATTTTTTTATCTTTTGAATTTAAACTAATTTCAACTTATTGCTATAAAAGTATTATTGAAAAATATTTTGACAAATTCAAACAATGACCAGGATTTAATGGTAACAATTCTGCAAATAGTCTTCTTTGAGGTGTCATCTGCGTACATTTTAAATACAGAAACACAGGGACTAGTGTAAATAGTTTATATGGTTCTATTTTTAGGTCCACACCGCCATAGGCAAATATTTACATCTATTTACATTTAATATATGTAAGTGTAACGAGAACCGAACAGGATTGCTCACTTCCCTAATACATCAGGTTAAATACTGAGAAACAATATAATACACAATTTATTTACAGCAATAATTACACAATAAATGGTCACTCTCACATTCAACTGGTTCTCTCTCCCTCTCTCTATATATCTCAATAACTTAAGTATTATGAATAATTTATACAAATGCTTATTTACAGTTATTGAAATAGTAAATTCAGTCTTTCGAACGGGCCTTCTCTGGCATATCCAATACATGGGTCAATGTGGGTTTATGTAGATCACACAGACCAGTCACAATCAGTAGCATGTACATGATAGGTCACACAGACCAGTCACAATCAGTAACATGTAGGTCACGCATACCAGTCACAATCAGTAACATGTAGGTCACACAGACCAGTCACAATCAGTAACATGTAGGTCACACCGACCAGTCACAATCAGTAACATGTAGGTCACACAGACCAGTCACAATCAGTAGCATGCAGGTCGCACAGAGCAGTCACAATCAGTAACATGTAGGTCACACGGACCAGTCACAATCAGTAACATGTAGGTTACACAGACCAGTCACAATCAGTAGCATGCAGGTCACACAGACCAGTCACAATCAGTAACATGTAGGTCACACAGACCAGTCACAATGAGTATCATGTAGGTCACACAGACCAGTCACAATCAGTAACATGTAGGTCACACAGACCAGTCACAATCAGTAGTATGTAGGTCACATAGACCTGTCACAATCAGCAACATGTAGGTCACACAGACTTGTCACAATCAGTAACATGTCGGTTACACAGACCAGTCACAATCAGTATCATGTAGGTCACACAGAGCAGGCACTATCAGTAACATGTAGGTTACACAGACCAGTCACAATTAGTAGCATGCAGGTCACACAGACCAGTCACAATCAGTAACATGTAGGTCACATAGACCAGTCACAATCAGTATCATGTAGGTCACACAGACCAGTCACAATCAGTAGCATGCAGGTCACACAGACCAGTCACAATCAGTAACATGTAGGTCACACGGACCAGTCACAATCAGTAACATGTAGGTTACACAGACCAGTCACAATCAGTATCATGTAGGTCACACAGAGCAGGCACTATCAGTAACATGTAGGTTACACAGACCAGTCACAATCAGTAGCATGCAGGTCACACAGACCAGTCACAATCAGTAACATGTAGGTCACACAGACCAGTCACAATCAGTATCATGTAGGTCACACAGACCAGTCACAATCAGTAGCATGTAGGTCACATAGACCAGTCACAATCAGTAACATGTAGGTCACACAGACCAGTCACAATCAGTAACATGTCGGTTACACAGACCAGTCACAATCAGTAGCATGTAGGTCATACAGACCAGACACAATCAGTAACATGTAGGTCACACAGACCAGTCACAATCAGTAGCATGTAGGTCATACAGACCAGTCACAATCAGTAACATGTAGGTCACACAGACCAGCAAGTAGCATGTAGGTCATGACACAGACCAGACAGTATGTACATAATCAGGTATGGGTCACACAGACCAGTCACTTCCAGTAACATACTGGTTTATTTCAAAAGGACACCGACGAAACTTTGTACTGCCTGGGACCATCTTTATTATGGTCTCCTGTCTTTACGACGCTTGCCCATAGTTGGAATAACATACGCCTATATGCATGTACGTATGGTAGGTTAATATACGGTAGGACTTATATATAACAATATTGTACACAAAACCCGGCCCCATACACACCAATATATACACAGTCCGTGCACTCACCGTACCGAGTACGCATACATCACCGGGTGAAATACACCTAAATACTGCATTTAAACAATGAAAATTGTCTAACCAAATATACTTTGGTTTGTTTGGTTTGTTTTTGTTTAACGTCCTATTAACAGCCAGGGTCATTTAAGCATGTGCCAGGTTTTGAAGGTGGAGGAAACCCGGAGTACCCGGAGAAAAAAAACACTGGCCTAATGTCGGTACCTGGCAACTGCCCCACGTAGGTTTCGAACTCGCAACCCAGAGATGGAGGGCTTTGAACTATTGTGTATTAATTGTGTCGCACAAAGTTAAATTCAATTTAATTTGGGGTGGGTAACCATGTAAAATTATGTTCAGTTGATTATTTTTTTATCTTTTGAATTTAAACTAATTTCAACTTATTGCTATAAAAGTATTATTGAAAAATATTTTGACAAATTCAAACAATGACCAGGATTTAATGGTAACAATTCTGCAAATAGTCTTCTTTGAGGTGTCATCTGCGTACATTTTAAATACAGAAACACAGGGACTAGTGTAAATAGTTTATATGGTTCTATTTTTAGGTCCACACCGCCATAGGCAAATATTTACATCTATTTACATTTAATATATGTAAGTGTAACGAGAACCGAACAGGATTGCTCACTTCCCTAATACATCAGGTTAAATACTGAGAAACAATATAATACACAATTTATTTACAGCAATAATTACACAATAAATGGTCACTCTCACATTCAACTGGTTCTCTCTCCCTCTCTCTATATATCTCAATAACTTAAGTATTATGAATAATTTATACAAATGCTTATTTACAGTTATTGAAATAGTAAATTCAGTCTTTCGAACGGGCCTTCTCTGGCATATCCAATACATGGGTCAATGTGGGTTTATGTAGATCACACAGACCAGTCACAATCAGTAGCATGTACATGATAGGTCACACAGACCAGTCACAATCAGTTACATGTAGGTCACGCATACCAGTCACAATCAGTAACATGTAGGTCACACAGACCAGTCACAATCAGTAACATGTAGGTCACACCGACCAGTCACAATCAGTAACATGTAGGTTACACAGACCAGTCACAATCAGTAGCATGCAGGTCACACAGACCAGTCACAATCAGTAACATGTAGGTCACACGGACCAGTCACAATCAGTAATATGTAGGTTACACAGACCAGTCACAATCAGTAGCATGCAGGTCACACAGACCAGTCACAATCAGTAACATGTAGGTCACACAGACCAGTCACAATCAGTATCTAGGTCACACAGACCAGTCACAATCAGTAACATGTAGGTCACACAGACCAGTCACAATCAGTAGCATGTAGGTCACATAGACCAGTCACAATCAGTGACATGTATGTCACACAGACCAGTCACAATCAGTAACATGTCGGTTACACAGACCAGTCACAATCAGTAGCATGTAGGTCACACAGACCAGTCACAATCAGTAGCATGTAGGTCATACAGACCAGACACAATCAGTAACATGTAGGTCACACAGACCAGTCACAATCAGTAGCATGCAGGTCACACAGACCAGTCACAATCAGTAACATGTAGGTCACACGGACCAGTCACAATCAGTAACATGTAGGTTACACAGACCAGTCACAATCAGTATCATGTAGGTCACACAGAGCAGGCACTATCAGTAACATGTAGGTTACACAGACCAGTCACAATCAGTAGCATGCAGGTTACACAGACCAGTCACAATCAGTAGCATGCAGGTCACACAGACCAGTCACAATCAGTATCATGTAGGTCACACAGACCAGTCACAATCAGTAACATGTCGGTTACACAGACCAGTCACAATCAGTAACATGTAGGTCACACAGACCAGTCACAATCAGTAGCATGTAGGTCACATATACCAGTCACAATCAGTAACATGTAGGTCACACAGACCAGTCACAATCAATAACATGTCGGTTAGACAGACCAGTCACAATCAGTAGCATGTAGGTCACACAGACCAGTCACAATCAGTAGCATGTAGGTCACACAGACCAGTCACAATCAGTAGCATGCAGGTCACACAGACCAGTCACAATCAGTAGCATGTAGGTCACACAGACCAGTCATAATCAGTAGCATGCAGGTCACACAGACCAGTCACAATCAGTAACATGTAGGTCACACGGACCAGTCACAATCAGTAACATGTCGGTTACACAGACCAGTCACAATCAGTAGCATGTAGGTCACAGAGACCAGTCACAATCAGTAGCATGTAGGTCATACAGACCAGACACAATCAGTAATATGTAGGTCACACAGACCAGTCACAATCAGTAGCATGCAGGTCACACAGACCAGTCACAATCAGTAACATGTAGGTCACACGGACCAGTCACAATCAGTAACATGTAGGTTACACAGACCAGTCACAATCAGTATCATGTAGGTCACACAGAGCAGGCACTATCAGTAACATGTAGGTTACACAGACAAGTCACAATCAGTAGCATGCAGGTTACACAGACCAGTCACAATCAGTAGCATGCAGGTCACACAGACCAGTCACAATCAGTAACATGTAGGTCACACAGACCAGTCACAATCAGTATCATGTAGGTCACACAGACCAGTCACAATCAGTAACATGTAGGTCACACAGACCAGTCACAATCAGTAGCATGTATGTCACATAGACCAGTCACAATCAGTAACATGTAGGTCACACAGACCAGTCACAATCAGTAACATGTCGGTTAGACAGACCGGTCACAATCAGTAACATGTAGGTCACACAGACCAGTCACAATCAGTAGCATGTAGGTCACACAGACCAGTCACAATCAGTAACATGTAGGTCACAAAGACCAGTCACAATCAGTAACATGTAGGTCACACAGACCAGTCACAATCAGTAACATGTCGGTTACACAGACCAGTCACAATCAGTAGCATGTAGGTCACACAGACCAGTCAAAATCAGTAGCATGTAGGTCATACAGACCAGACACAATCAGTAATATGTAGGTCACACAGACCAGTCACAATCAGTAACATGTAGGTCACACAGACCAGTCACAATCAGTAGCATGCAGGTCACACAGACCAGTCACAATCAGTAACATGTAGGTCACACGGACCAGTCACAATCAGTAACATGTAGGTTACACAGACCAGTCACAATCAGTATCATGTAGGTCACACAGAGCAGGCACTATCAGTAACATGTAGGTTACACAGACCAGTCACAATCAGTAGCATGCAGGTTACACAGACCAGTCACAATCAGTAGCATGCAGGTCACACAGACCAGTCACAATCAGTAACATGTAGGTCACACAGACCAGTCACAATCAGTATCATGTAGGTCACACAGACCAGTCACAATCAGTAACATGTAGGTCACACAGACCAGTCACAATCAGTAGCATGTAGGTCACATAGACCAGTCACAATCAGTAACATGTAGGTCACACAGACCAGTCACAATCAGTAACATGTCGGTTAGACAGACCAGTCACAATCAGTAGCATGTAGGTCACACAGACCAGTCACAATCAGTAGCATGTAGGTCACACAGACCAGTCACAATCAGTAGCATGCAGGTCACACAGACCAGTCACAATCAGTAACATGTAGGTCACACAGACCAGTCACAATCAGTAACATGTCGGTTACACAGACCAGTCACAATCAGTAGCATGTAGGTCACAGAGACCAGTCACAATCAGTAGCATGTAGGTCATACAGACCAGACACAATCAGTAATATGTAGGTCACACATACCAGTCACAATCAGTAGCATGCAGGTCACACAGACCAGTCACAATCAGTAACATGTAGGTCACACGGACCAGTCACAATCAGTAACATGTAGGTTACACAGACCAGTCACAATCAGTATCATGTAGGTCACACAGAGCAGGCACTATCAGTAACATGTAGGTTACACAGACCAGTCACAATCAGTAGCATGCAGGTTACACAGACCAGTCACAATCAGTAGCATGCAGGTCACACAGACCAGTCACAATCAGTAACATGTAGGTCACACAGACCAGTCACAATCAGTATCATGTAGGTCACACAGACCAGTCACAATCAGTAACATGTAGGTCACACAGACCAGTCACAATCAGTAGCATGTATGTCACATAGACCAGTCACAATCAGTAACATGTAGGTCACACAGACCAGTCACAATCAGTAACATGTCGGTTAGACAGACCAGTCACAATCAGTAGCATGTAGGTCACACAGACCAGTCACAATCAGTAGCATGTAGGTCACACAGACCAGTCACAATCAGTAACATGTAAGTCACATAGACCAGTCACAATCAGTAACATGTAGGTCACACAGACCAGTCACAATCAGTAACATGTCGGTTACACAGACCAGTCACAATCAGTAGCATGTAGGTCACACAGACCAGTCACAATCAGTAGCATGTAGGTCATACAGACCAGACACAATCAGTAATATGTAGGTCACACAGACCAGTCACAATCAGTAGCATGCAGGTCACACAGACCAGTCACAATCAGTAACATGTAGGTCACACGGACCAGTCACAATTAGTAACATGTAGGTTACACAGACCAGTCACAATCAGTAGCATGTAGGTCACACAGAGCAGGCACTATCAGTAACATGTCGGTTACACAGACCAGTCACAATCAGTAGCATGCAGGTCACACAGACCAGTCACAATCAGTAACATGTAGGTCACACAGACCAGTCACAATCAGTATCATGTAGGTCACACAGACCAGTCACAATCAGTAACATGTAGGTCACACAGACCAGTCACAATCAGTAGCATGCAGGTCACACAGACCAGTCACAATCAGTAACATGTAGGTCACACGGACCAGTCACAATCAGTAACATGTAGGTTACACAGACCAGTCACAATCAGTATCATGTAGGTCACACAGAGCAGGCACTATCAGTAACATGTAGGTTACACAGACCAGTCACAATCAGTAGCATGCAGGTTACACAGACCAGTCACAATCAGTAGCATGCAGGTCACACAGACCAGTCACAATCAGTAACATGTAGGTCACACAGACCAGTCACAATCAGTATCATGTAGGTCACACAGACCAGTCACAATCAGTAACATGTAGGTCACACAGACCAGTCACAATCAGTAGCATGTAGGTCACATAGACCAGTCACAATCAGTAACATGTAGGTCACACAGACCAGTCACAATCAGTAACATGTCGGTTAGACAGACCAGTCACAATCAGTAGCATGTAGGTCACACAGACCAGTCACAATCAGTAGCATGTAGGTCATACAGACCAGACACAATCAGTAATATGTAGGTCACACAGACCAGTCACAATCAGTAGCATGCAGGTCACACAGACCAGTCACAATCAGTAAACATGTAGGTCACACGGACCAGTCACATCAGTAACCAGGGGGAGGTTAACCCGAAGTAAAAGGGGTAGGTAAACCAAGGGGGCCTTAGTAAAGTAGGATTAAGGAAAAAATTAAAAGGGCCCGGGGTTTTCACAGACCAGGCCCAAACATTTTCATGAGGGCACACAGACCGCACAAACAGTAACCCGTAGGTTCCAAAAGAAAAAGTCCAATCATTTTCCCTGGAGGGGAAAAAAGGGAAAGGGAAAATTAAAGGGGGGGTTAAAGGGGGAATAAAAAGAAAAGTAAGGTAAGGAACCGGGGGGCAAAGGAAACCCGGTCCCGAGGTTAAAGGGCCCGTAAAAAGGGGGGGATTTTAAGGGTTAAGGGGAGAGGAAATGAAAGGGAACAAGGACCAGTCACAATAGTAACATGCAAAGGGCAACAGACCAGTCCCCAATCAGTAACATGTAGGTCACACAGAAGTCCAAACATTTTCATTAAAGGGAAAAAGACCCTTTACAATCAGTAAAAAATTTGGTCCCCCACAGACCCGTTCACAAACATAAAAAAAGTAAAAGGGCACAAGGACCAGTACAATTTAAATAAAAATGTAGGGACACCGACCAGGGGGGGGGAAAAGGAAAAGGGTTAGGTTCAAACGGCCGGGGAAAAAAATTAGGGGGGGGCGGGGGGGGAAAGGGGGAAGGGGGGGTTAAATGGAAAGGTGGTAAGGAAAAAGGGGAAAATTTTAGAAGGGGGGGGAAAATTTTAAGGAAAGGGGGGGCCCCCAAAGGAATGAGGAAAGGAAGGGGGGGGATGAAAAGTGGAAAGAAGGGCAAAAAAAGTAGAAAAGAGGGAAAAGGGGAAAAAAGTAAACATTGGGGGGGGGTTAAAGACCAAAAAATTGGGATAATGGGGGAAGGGTTAAAGAAGGGAAAAGGGAAAGGGGGTACAAAGGGGAAATAAAAAAAGTGGGGGGGTTGGGGTAAAGGGGCCAAGGGAACAAAAGAAAACAAAGGGGGAAAAGGTTGCAAAAAAAGGGGGGGAGGGGGGAAACGAAAAGGGAGGTTCAAGGGGGCCCCAGTTCCCCCTCCGTAAATGTAGGTCACAAAGAGAAGCACTATTAAAATTTAAAATGTGGTTTCACAGACCATCACAAACAGTAACATGCAGGTTAACAACCATTTCCCCAAACAGTAACTGAGGTCCCCCCAAATCACAATCAGTAACATGTAGGTCAACACAGAACCCGCCTTTTCCCCCAACCCTCCAAGTAATGTAGGTCCCAAGACCCGTCACAATCATTAAAAAATAGGTCACACAAACCCCTTTACCCAAACAGTAACAGGGAGGTCACAGGGCCAGTCCCCCCCAATTAAATAACATGTAGGGACAAAAACCAGTCACAATCAGTAAAAATGTGGTTTACCGGGCCCCGTTCCCCCCCCCCCCCCAAAATAACATTTTGGTTACAAGACCAGTCCCCAACGGGCTTAGGTCCCCAAGACCCCGGCACAAACAGTAACATGCGGTTTTTAAGAAAAAGTCACAAAACAGTAGTTTTAGGTAAAACCGACCCGGCACAAACAGTAACAGTAGGTTTTTTCAAAGGGCCAATCCACAATCAGTTCCCTGAGGTCACACCGACCATCAAAAATCCCGTAACTGTAGGTCCCACAGACCGTTTCCCCAAAACATAAATGAGGTCACAAAAACCCGTCACAATCCGTAACAGGGAGGTCACACGGGCCAGTCACAATCTAACATTTAGGTTTTCCAAAACCTTTACAAACATTTTCAAAGGGAAGGGCAACGACCCGGCACTCCAGTAAAAGTGGTTAACGGGCCAGTCACAATTATTATGAGGTTTCACAGACCAGTCAAATCAAAATAACATGGGAGGGGCCCCCGGGGCCCGTCACAATTAGTAACATGTAAAGGACACCCGGGCCACACAATTTAGTACATGTAGGTCAAAACAGGGTCAGGCACATCCCCAAAAACATGTGGGCACAAAAACCCCCTTTACAATCATTTTGCATGGAGGTCCAAGACCCGTCCCCCAAACAGTAAATTTGGTCCCACAGACCAGTCCAATCCGTACATGTGGTTCCGACAGACCAAATCCCCAATCAGTAACATGTAGGTACACAGACCCGTCACATAGTAGCCCTTTTTGGGCACACGACCCCTTCCCCAAAACAAGCCCTGAGGTCCCCGAACCCCCAACAGACCAGTACACCAATCAGAACATAAAGGTACACGACCAATCCAATCCCTAAATGAGGGCACCAGACCGGCACAATCCAAATAACTGATAAAGTTAAACACAAAAACATAGGGCACAAAGCCCCGTAATAGCTTTAGGTTACACAGACCAGTCCCCAATCAGTAGCAAAGAGGTCACAAGACCATCACAATCAGTAAAAATGTAGGTCACAAACCATCACAATAGTAACAAGTAGGTCACACGGAAACCCGTCACAATTAGTAAAATGTAGGTTACCCAGACCAGTCACAATCAGTACATGTTTGGTCACATTAAGGGGCCGTCACAATTATAACCTGTAGGGGACACAGACCAGTAAAAAAGTCAAGTAACACAATCATGATTAACTGTCGGTTCACAGACCGTCCCCAATCAAAATAGCAGAGGGCACACAGACCAGTTTACCAAACCGTAAAAAGGTGTCAACGGAAAAGTCACCCAAACATACATGAGGGCCCCCGACCAGTCACAATCAAATAACATGGGGGGTCACACGGGCCCGTCAAAAATCATAACATGAGGTCCCCAACCCGACCGCTGAGGGCAACAAAT
The DNA here is from genome assembly GCF_902652985.1 of Pecten maximus. NCBI lineage: Eukaryota > Metazoa > Mollusca > Bivalvia > Pectinida > Pectinidae > Pecten > Pecten maximus. Next base: position 6,909,364 of record NC_047031.1, on the reverse strand, counting down.
CAAATCAAAATGTAAAGGGGGACAACCCCCAAAAAATTTAAGGGCACCCCAAGGCCGATACATCAGATTCACCAAAAAGGAACCGCCTTTTAAAAGAACACAATAAGATCCCCCAGTTAACATTAAAATTTGGGCAACGGGCCAGTCCACAATCAAAATAACATGGGAAAGGGGGCCCCAGACCCAATTACAATCGTAACATTGGGGAAAATCACAACAGAGCAGGCGGCAAAAAAAAGAATAAACAGTAAAAATGTAAAGGTTCAAACAGACCGTCAAATCCCGAAACATGCGGGTTCACAGGGCCCTCAAAAATCAAAATAGCCATGAGGTCACCCAGACCCGCAAACAGATTAGGGAAACAAGAAGGGGCCACAACAGGCGACAGGCCAAAATCACAATCGTAACATGTAGGGGGACAGCACCGGAAACAGAAAGGGCACAAATCAATAAAATTTGGGAAAGCCCCACCAACGGGGCAGTGTCACCCAACCCGGAAAAAAAGTAAAGAGGAATGACCGGTTATAAATAACATTTTTTAAAGCCCAAAAAAAAAAAGGGTCACAATCAGTAACATGAGGGGAAAAAGGGGGGCATTCAAAAGAGGCCCCAAAACCACAAGAAATCATGGACGGTTCCGACCCGAAAAAATCATAATTAAAAACCAGTAAAAATGGAACAGGGGCACACAGACAGCCAACATTTTTTCACACAAATCCCCTTTCAAAGTAGGTCACACAGACCAGGGCCCCAACATAACATTTTAGGGACATAGACCAGCCCCAATCCGTACCCTGGGAGGTCACACAGACCCCCACAAACATTTAAAATGTCGGTTAACCCGACCAGTAAAAATCGTAGGGGTGAGGTAACCGACCCAGTCCCCAATCAAAAAAACATGTGGTCACACGAAGTCACAATCAGTACAGGTAATAACCCCCAAAAAAAAAACCAGAAGTTCACAAACAAATAACATGTGGGACACCCGACCATCCCCAAAATTAGAGCATGGGTCACAAGACCATCAAAATCAGTAAAATGAAGGTACACAGAAAGTCACAATCATAACAGTAGGGAAAACAGACCAGTCCCAATTGTAACATGTAGGTTCAACAAAACCAATCACAACCAGTAACATGTAGGGCACAAGGCCAGTCACCATTTAACATGTAGGTTACACAGACCAGCCCAATCCCCAAATAACCCCGTAGGGCACACGCCCGGCAAATTAGTAAACATGTAGGTTAACAGACCAGTCACAATCAGTAGCAGTAGGGTCACACGATCAGGCAATATCAGAACATGTCGGTTACACAACCAGTCACAATCAGTAGCATGCAGGTCACACAGACCAGTCACAATCAGTAACATGTAGGTCACACAGACCAGTCAACACAATCATTATCATGTAGGTCCACACAGACCAGTCACCAATCAGTAACATGTAGGTCACACAGACCAGTCACAATCAGTGGCATGCAGGTCACACAGACCAGTCACAACAGTAACATGTACGGTCACACGGACCAGTCACAATCAGTAACATGAGGTTACAAAGACCAGTCACAATCAGTATCATGTAGGTCACACAGAAGCAGCACTACGTAACATGTAGTTACACAGGACCAGTCACAATCAGTGCGTATGCAGGTACACAGACCAGTCACAATCAGTAGCATGCAGGTCACACAGACCAGTCACAATCAGTAACATGTAGGTCACACAGACCAGTCACAATCAGTATCATGTAGGTCACACAGACCAGTCACAATCAGTAACATGTAGGTCACACAGACCAGTCACAATCAGTAGCATGTAGGTCACATAGACCAGTCACAATCAGTAACATGTAGGTCACACAGACCAGTCACAATCAGTAACATGTCGGTTCGACAGACCAGTCACAATCAGTAGCATGTAGGTCACACAGACCAGTCACAATCAGTAGCATGTAGGTCACACAGACCAGTCACAATCAGTAGCATGCAGGTCACATAGACCAGTCACAATCAGTAACATGTAGGTCACACGGACCAGTCACAATCAGTAACATGTAGGTCACACAGACCAGTCACAATCAGTATCATGTAGGTCACACAGAGCAGGCACTATCAGTAACATGTAGGTCACATAGACCAGTCACAATCAGTAACATGTCGGTTACACAGACCAGTCACAATCAGTAGCATGTAGGTCACACAGACTAGTCACAATCAGTAACATGTAGGTCATACAGACCAGACACAATCAGTAACATGTAGGTCACACAGACCAGTCACAATTAGTAGCATGTAGGTCATACAGACCAGTCACAATCAGTATCATGTAGGTCACACAGACCAGTCACAATCAGTAACATGTAGGTCACACAGACCAGTCACAATCAGTAGCATGTAGGTCACATAGACCAGTCACAATCAGTAACATGTAGGTCACACAGACCAGTCACCATCAGTAACATGTCGGTTACACAGACCAGTCACAATCAGTAACATGTAGGTCACACAGACCAGTCACAATCAGTAGCATGTAGGTCATACAGACCAGTCACAATCAGTAACATGTAGGTCACACAGACCAGCAAGTAGCATGTAGGTCATGACACAGACCAGACAGTATGTACATAATCAGGTATGGGTCACACAGACCAGTCACTTCCAGTAACATACTGGTTTATTTCAAAAGGACACCGACGAAACTTTGTACTGCCTGGGACCATCTTTATTATGGTCTCCTGTCTTTACGACGCTTGCCCATAGTTGGAATAACATACGCCTATATGCATGTACGTATGGTAGGTTAATATACGGTAGGACTTATATATAACAATATTGTACACAAAACCCGGCCCCATACACACCAATGTATACACAGTCCGTGCACGCACCGTACCGAGTACGCATACATCACCGGGTGAAACACACCTAAACACTGCATTTAAACAATGAAAATTGTCTAACCAAATATACTTTGGTTTGTTTGGTTTGTTTTTGTTTAACGTCCTATTAACAGCCAGGGTCATTTAAGGATGTGCCAGGTTTTGAAGGTGGAGGAAACCCGGAGTACCCGGAGAAAAAAACACTGGCCTACTGTCGGTACCTGGCAACTGCCCCACGTAGGTTTCGAACTCGCAACCCAGAGATGGAGGGCTAGTGTTAAAGTGTTGGGACACCTTAAGCACTCGGCCAACGCAGCCCCTGAATACCTTATAGATATATAGTTATAATGAATAGTTTAACTTACAGCAAGCTGTAGTTTGCGCTTTGAACATATATTTATCCCTCCCGCTCCAATGTAAGGTTTGTTTACCATTTACCTGCATGTCCTCTATTCTCACTTGCTCACACATGTGTAACTTACCTTTGTACTCACGAACTAAGATTAAGAAAAGAGTTATATAACTATACACAGATATAGACAATGGCATGTGACAGTATGAGATGCCACTTAATTTTCAGAAACCGACCAAACTGATGTACATTGAAACATAACAAGATGTTGAAAAAAAATCATTTAAAAAGAATAACATGATTTATTATGCTTGGTTAAATATTTATTTACATAAATTATTGCTGAAATTCACTTGAAATATTTTAAAACTTGTTGATTTCCTCATTTTTCATCTGGGATGGCTTATCTGGGCATGATATTAAAGGTACATCACAGTATAAACGTTGCTACTTTCATTGAATGTATGTGTTTTGTTCCTTTCCAGTTACATTTCTGTGCTGTCCCAATGTTCACAATCGATCCCTATGTCTTGCTTGACCACTCAATTTAGTTGGTTATTCGGACCCTCTAAATTTAGCGCGGAAATTATTTTTAAATCATCATGTGACTGTTTTGAAATCGAGGCAACACAAATATTCCATCTGGGTTAGTTGGATAAAAATATTATACAGTGTTTTGAAATGTTAAATTACATGTTCTCTATATATTCTGGCACACATGTTTAAGTGCAAATAAGTGTAAACACTGTACATATAGTACAGTGTCGGTAGCTATGTACTGGTACAGACTGTATAAATATTACTGAGTTTGTGTAACTTTTACCAACTTGGTGTAACTATTACCGAGTTTGTCATGACCTACTTTCCAGCAATCAAGCAGAATACGAGCAGCAGTGTAGCATCCGTATTACTGCCGTTTTCATGTTTGAACAGTTCCAATCTATTAAACTGCTTCCCCAGTTTAACTCTAGGATTGTGTTTGACCCATTTTCCTATTATTCTCTTCATTGCGGAAGCTGTTATATTTTTCAACCATAGTCGATTCACATTGTTAGCCATTTTATCGTATATGACACAAAATTTGCATACTCAGACTATTGATAGACAAATTGTGATAATTAATGTTTTTAGCTCACCTTCCCAAAGGGCAAGTGACATTAATTGATTACAACCATATTTAGTATGAAACATCATTGGGGAAAGGCAACCCTAATTAATATGAATGAGTCTTGTCTGACCCATTGGGACAGAGGGGGATGCCCCAAAAATGGGAACTTATATAAAATTTTGCTTTATGATGCCGCTCTTCCTGGACAAGCTAAATGAATAAAAACCAAATTTGATCTAAAACATAACTGGCTGCGATAAATAATTTATGGTAATAATGCTGGATTGAGGGGTGTGTCCCTGCTGTAAGTGTAAGTGTTTGTCAGATGACCGTTAAGGCCCATGGGCCTCTTGTTCTCAATAACCAAGAGGCCTAGGGACTTGATATTAGGCCTATAGTATGCTTGGGTGAAGGGCTACCAAGTTTGTTCAAATAAATTACATTGACCTTCATTCAAGGTCACAACGGTCAAATAGGCTATAATCTTCAAACGACTTCTTCTCAATAACCAAGAGACCCAGGGACTTGATATTGGACCTGTAGAATGCTGGGGAAAAGTTCTACTTAGTTTGTTTAAATAAATGACCTTGACCTTCATTCAAGGTCACATGGGTCAAATAGGCTATAATCTTCAAACGACTTTTTCTCAATAACCAAGAGGCCCAGGACTTGATATTGGGCCTGTACCATGCTGGGATGAAGGGTTACAAAGTTTGTTGAAATAAATGACCTTGACCTGCATTCAAGGTCACATGGGTCAAATAGGGTATAATCTTTAACTGAATTCTTCTCAATAACGAAAAGGCTCAGGTATTTCAGGTTTGAGCCTGTCTGTAGCATGCTGGGGGTGAATAAATGACATTGATCTACATTCAAAGTCACAGGTGTGAAATATTTTTAAATATTGCTATAGCCAAGAGTCACCTAGACCCTAAATCAGGCCAATAGTATGCTAGAATGAAGGACTAGAAAATGTATTAATATGAATAAACCTAGCTTACTATGATATTTGAATAAAGAGGTATTCAGCATAGTATCTGTAGAAATAACCTCAATCGATTTCAAAGTTGCTGTAGAGCCAGGTGATCGATAAAGGTCCATTGGGCCTCTTGTAGATATATCTTTCTATTCATGATCGATCAGTAAATGATCATAAATAGTTTAAGAAATAATGACGATCGATCATGACCTTTATATTTATAGTGATTCCAAACATTAGTTGTAAGAAATTGTAAAATTTTCAAATCAGCACAAAAAACTGTAATACCTAGACATTTCCCTATTTGCTTGACACGAATTATTGTAATAGACACTAATACTGACTTTGAATTCTATGGATAATGTCTCGAAATATTGTTCTGAGTAAATGGCTAAAACAAAAAAACAAACAATTTTCCTTCTCTCCTTTGTAATCCACTGGGGAAAAAAAAGGATTTTCCTCATACAAGTGTGAACTATTCCCCTTTTCCTCCAAGATTAAAAATATTAAGGTGAGCAAATTCCCATCAAATCCTGAAGATTTACAAGTGATCGAATGAATTCCCATTTTTCGCGGAAAGAGGTCCAAATTTAGATATTATTTGATTGCAATGAAATTTTGTATGTAGGTACTTCATGGGACACCAGTTACTCTTGAAACCTCACATTGATTTTTTTAACAAAATGGCCACCATTTTCTGGCCTCTGATTGTCTAAATTTAGATATTGTCCGATTTTAAAGACATTTGATATTTAGCTACATTATGGGACACCGGTCCCTTCCGCAACATCATTTCAGATTTTAACAAAATGGTCGCCATTTCTTGGCCTCTGATTGGTCCAAATAAAGATATTGTCCAATTTCAACAACATTTGATATGTAGCTACATCATGGAACAACGGTCCCTCTGGCAACATCATTTCACATTTTAACAAAATGGTCGCCATTTTTCTGGCCTCTTATTGGTCTTAATTTAAATATTGTCTGACTTTGATGAAATTTGGTATGTAAGCACATATATGGACAGTGGTCACTCTTGCAACCTCAAATTCACATTTAAAGAAAATGGCCACCTTTAACTGGCCTGTGATTGGCCCAAAGTTAGATAGTCGGATTTTGATGAAATTTGAAAAGGATACCGGTACAAAATGGTATACTCTTTACTCTTGTCACCTCAGTAACATTTTTTACAAAATGATTGCCATTTACTGACCTCTGATTGGTGCAATTTTAGATACTGTCTGTGTTCAATAAAATTTGGTAAGGTACACTGTACATGGTCCAATTTAAGATATTGTCTGATTTTTATAAAATTTGATATATGTTGGTGTATTAGGCGACTGCAAATTTCAACTTGATGGATTTGGTTGCATTGGGACCAACATAGAATCTTCTTATTGGTCGAAATTTATATATTAAGTGGTTTTGATGAAAACCACTCTGAATCAGAATTTACCGCCCCTTACTACGCTTCATTCTTTCTGTGACATCCTTCAGGTGTCACCACACTAGTAAGCTCATTCTAATGCGTTTTAAACCAAATATGACTCCGTGGGGCTTTGTATCCCCACAACATTATAAGCCCATTTAATGCTATACAAAGCCGTTATCACAGGACTAGTAAAACTCGTTTGTTGCACTGAAGATGACGGGGCCGCGTTGGCCGAGTGGTTAAGGTGTCCCGACCCTTTATCACTAGCCCTCCACCTCTGGGTTGCGAGTTCGAAACCCACGTAGGGCAGTTGACGGGTACTGGCAGTAGGCCGGTGGTTTTTTCTCCGGGTACTCCGGCTTTCCTCCACCTCCAAAACCTGGCACGGCCTTAAATGATCTTGGCTGTTAATAGCTTTGGTTTGGTCTATTTTGCTTAACATCTTATTAACAGCTTAAGTAATTTAAGGACGGCCTCCCGTGTGGCGACATGCGTGCGTGTGGCGAGTGATTTTGTGTGTTTTGGGAGGCTGCGGTATGTTCGAGTTAAATCTCCTTGTGATAGATCGGAACATTTGCCGATTTATAGTGATATCTCACTGAAGCATACTGCTGTTAATAGGACATTAAACAAAACAAACCAAACCAAGTATTAAAGAAGATGATATATAATAACATGGATATGATTGGCAGAAAAGCAGTCCCTATAAATCAAACCGTTGTTTTTTGCCCACCACGTCCAAATTAGAAATCCGTGACGGTACTTCTTTGATGTGAGGTGGTATCGGCTTAACATTCTGTCAACAAGTTTGGCAGTAACACTACGCTACCAGATAATTTATCTGCTGGATTTGACATATCGGAAAGCCTGCAAAAACATATATTACCCAATCTAAGTAATTATGCATTATGTTAAACTATCAACAGTAAAGAAATATAATAATAACAATCATCGGATCAAGGTGTTTCTTGTACTTGTACCACCGTACCAATATACCCCGCCTATATACCATAACGAATACTACATAATGATGCTTAGTATTACCACCCGAAAAATCTAGTCTTAAAGCCAGCATTCTGAAAGGGATTATATGACTCCTTGTTAGTAGGTAAATTAACAACATCCACCACCTTTTGAATATACTCCCCATCGGACTTAAAAAGGGCCGTACAATGGCAGACCCCATTAAGGGACCACGAAAGACAAACATGCGCAACACGGTTACATGTATTCCATTACTCTGTGTACAATAGAAACTGGGGGTACAAACCACCCATTAATCCCGAACAAGTCAGCTGTAAAAGCATTTTTTACTGCGACTGTTTATACTCCAGTGACGAGAATGAAAAATTAAAAACAATACTAATGATATGGTTTACACACATGCTTATCTCGTCAGAGCCAATAACACTTCCAATCACTGAACAAGAGGCCCAGAGGGCCTGTATCGCTCAACTGGTCGGATTCGACAGAACGTCAAATTATGTTCATTTTCAATTTGTTTATATCTTAATATTTGTTGATGTCAAACAATGCTGTATATGATTATGGGGTTGCGATCTTAATTATTTCAAAAAAATAAAACCAAGAAACAAAGACCGTAGGGGGTAAAGAAAGACCTGGGATCTAAAGTGTTTAAACTAGTAGCAATTTTAAGGATTTAGTTCAATATCCGCTATTGGGTCCTGTACCTCCGGCCCCGTGGAGTAATATCCTCCGTTGATTCAAAGTTTGATCTCCTTGCTCATTATTGTTCCATCAAATCCATTCAGGCGTTCAGAACAAGTACTGATTTAAACGATTTACATCAGTTTCCCCTATTGAGACCCACTACTCAGGTCCAAGGGGAGCCATATCCTCTGTTTGTAAACATTGATCTCCTTCGCCCCATAATGCTCCAGACAGAATTTCATCTAAATCCATTCAGGAGTAGTAAGGATTTAAAGGATTAACTTTAGTTGTCCTACTGGGCCCCACTCCTCTGGTCCCAGGTGAGCCACACCCTCGGTTTATACAACATTTGATCCCATTTGCCCAATAATGCTCCATTCCAAATTCATTAAAATATATTAAAGCGTCTCGGAACAGTAGTGATTTAAATGATTAGCCTCAATGTCCCTTACTGTTTGATACCATTTGCCGAAAATACTCCAGACTGAATTTCATCAAAATCCATTCAAGCTTTTAGGGCTAGTATGGATTTAAAGGACTCACCTTATTTGGGCCTTTCCCCTCCGTCCCCAGGGGAGCCACACTCTCCGTTTATACAACGTTTGATCCCCATTGACCAATTATGCTCCAGACTAAATTTCATTCAAATCAACTGAAGCGTTTAGAAAAAGTTCGGATTTAAAGGACTTACCTAAATGTCCTCTATTAGGCATTGCCCCTCCGGCCCCAGGGGACCACACTTACTATTTGTACAACGCTTAATTCCCCTAGCCCAATAATGCTCCAGACCGAATGTCATCAAATTATATTCAGGCGTTCAGAACGAGTAGGAATTTCAATGAAATGTTGATAGACGCCAGACGACAGGCGGACGACGGACGGACGACGGACAGTTCACCATGACATAAGCTTACCGGACCTTCAGGCCAGGTGAGCTTAAAATGTTATCAGAAACTGACCAATCGTCAGAATCTACCAACCGGCTCAAGATATTAGCATGACGAGTCTGATATCTAGGTATCAATTCAACATCAATAGAAACAATCACCAAATCTTTTACTACGGCAAGTTCTTGCCACATAGAGCTTTGGCTCTTTTAACATTTGACCGCAATCCATGAGCGAAACCATCAACCACTTAGCCTCCATTTCCAGGACTACTTTCGTTGTTATATACAACAATATGAAAGGAATAATCTACCTTAAGACTATTCACATTCAAATTGGACATGTTATCCCCCAAGAAAATTTTACACTTTTCTCGGAAAATATGATGGAACTATTCCAGGATACAGAAGGTCCTTTATCTATACTACGACATTGGCATTATTTATCCTATAGTAGACGCTACCTTGTGTACATGAACCCATCCAGATTAACACACAGCTTCCAAAGCGTCTAGTATATATCTGTCCATTTGTCTAGTGTAGACTCTGTACAGTGTAATACTTAGTCCTCCTGCCTCGGTATAAATAAAATTACCCCCTTAAGACCATCTTTCTATCAGGTTACCAGGGCGAATTCTCGGACATGGGTACAAACCCACTCGACAGCAAGTCGAGCTTGACCTGACTCGCCATACGTGCGGATGCATGCTCGTTACTATACGCGTTCAACTCGTAATCATGGTGAATGATTATTTGGTCTACTTCACCTCGCCATTTCTTAAGTAGGGGCGTGGTCGCTTTCGTGTAAATATAGCAGGCTAAACATAACCCCAAAGGAAATTCTTTGATTCTGAAAATATATACTCGTTCAAATATCATCAGAAAAAATCCGAAAAATTTAGTATTCAGCTCGAATATCTCCATATGTTGATATGCTGAATGTATATCAAATTTGAAATAATAACGGTGTTTCTAAATAAATATCATTTCGGTTCACATATCTGAATTTGTTATAATAGACTTCCACAAATGTACATTGACATGCCTTACTATTAAACGCTGTTCCAAAGAAGTCATAAATCGCTTCTGCAACAATCTGACAATTATGCAGTACATTATGAAGTACAATGAAACTTTCAGCCGATTTAGCACAGCATCATACCCGCTTTCCCACTCGAAAACGATGGGTACTTTCCGTAATCCGATACTAACGCACCATGCAGCGGCATTCTCCTAAACAGGAGAAAACGGTTGTATTCTTATTTATTTAATTTTAACGGTTGAAATTATATATTGCTGCACTAAAAATCATATTAATGTTTTAACATATACTGTTCTTGGATGGGAAAGCAACGCGGGTTCCGGTATGGCAGCGTTAACTCCGGTTAGAAAGGAAACTTCCGGCGTGGAATCATTTTCAATTCAGTATGTATCCAAGTAGAAAGTCTCGTGGGTTATTGAAATGCTGATTTAAAGTGTTAATCCGATGATAGGATATAGTTCAATGTTGATAAAGAGAGTATAGACTTTTCCCAACATATATTCCAAACTTTCAAATCCTTTTTCATTAAGCACGCATGCATGTCGCACAAACGGGAGGCCGTCCCTTAATGACCCCAGCTGTCAATAGGACGTTAAAAAATAAACCATACCAAGCCAAACTAAGGCTTCTACAGGAATTCAGTATCACAAACCGTTACGGCAATGGATATATGGCAAAATTAGCCCAAACAATTAGTTACAAGTAATAATATCAAAACTGAAATTAGTCGTTTCTTATATTGAGTGATGTCATTAGACGCAATTCAACGTTTTCTAGTCTAGCTATGGGTAAGACATAGAGCCCGATTCTTCTAATCCGTCAGACTTAAAAGAGAAAAAAAAGATTCGATATTTTTTTGCCAAACCTTCATGTCTTAACCTCTAATTATGCACAAACCAAGTTAGAAGAGTAAAGGTGAATACACATGAAAGCCTTGGATTTCTTTTCAATTGAGCTTTCATAACAGAATATGTCCAAAACGTTTCTCAATTAAAACCTAGAAAATATTTTCATGTCATTTTGCCAGAATATAACTGCTAAAATTATCATAAAGGTACGTACAGAATTGGATGGGTACTGGGTGCATATGTATGGTCCAAGAACTCGTTCAAAAGATTACCACCAAAATATCATGTGAGTATCAAAACTCATCGTAAAATAAAACAAACGATATCATTTTGAGACAATGCTAAATATTTCAACGTTATGTTGCCGTGATATAACTTCAAATACTAAATTGAAAGGGGATGGGGTATATTCCTATGGATATATAAGCTTTCGAAAAACTTACCCCAAAAGCTTTGCGATTTTTGGAGGGACGCCAAGGCGGATGCTGGGGCAATAGCATTTGCTCACGGTTAAAAGGGAAACTCCGAGTAAGGAAGCATTTACATTTCCTTACGATGTTTTCAAGCAAAACGATCCGTGAGTTGCTTTGAAAAAAAATGATCTTAAACAGTACTTTAAGATGATGAAATATTTTTAAAGCGGTTAAAATATTAGTTTTTTTCTTTAAATTATAGTCTAGGGTGTTCTCTTTTTTCACAACAGATGTCCCAATATGACGATTCCTTTCTCGTTAAGGTAGCAGTGTACAGTAACAATGCCAAATTCTGAAAAATATGGCACATGCTTTAGATATGTAAACATTGCCAGTTAACCTTACATATAACCTCTAATAAAGTATATATATTTGAAATCTGTACAACATTTGCAATTTTAATAGAGCTCTGAAGGATAAGTAAACTGATATTTTCTGTGATTTTTAGAGCTGTGAATACCATGGTAACAGCTTAAAAAATTCTCGAAAATTGCAAAATATTATGATATTTGACCCAAAATGGCACAATTCTCTACACAATTTTTTTTCTGAAACCTATCTAAAATTAAATATCTCTATCCCAAAGACAGAATTAATCTTGTTTGGACATATGTTGTAAATTAAGTTTTTCCGCTATCTTACCTTTTCTGTGGGCTTCCATTTTGCGCTGTAGGCAAAACTAAATTTCCTGTGTAAACACACGTTCGGAAAATCCGGATATTTAAAATCCGGAACCAATTTATTGATTTTTGTTTTAATAAATGTGAAGCCTGTATGTACTACTTCATACTGGATATACCAATTATAGTGTACATTTATTTTTTCATTTTTTATACATATCATAATACAGGAGTTATTTGCTTAACAAAAAAATTGCCCATGGCCAGGCTGTCTTACTGTGGTGTGCTACCTTATACATCACTTTTGTTAATTCTAACTTTACTAAAAACCCCATGAATGTCTAGAATATGTTCCGACGAACAAAATGACATATCGGGTTACTGTGTATCTTTAATAGTCACCGAGTATTGCTGATTTCCCGGAGAGGTGTATTTTGACAACTTTTTCTCCCAATCCAGTAATAAGGGGAGGTAATTTTAAAGATGAAAACTCCCATAATTCTGTATATCTCTTGAATAAAGTTGTGTTTTGAGTTGAATGTGGTACTTTGAGTCTCTGTGCATGTAATCAAGCAAAAAATACTATACAACTATCAAATTTAGCCTTGTAATATGACGTCATAGTTACCATGACGTCATCAGTAACTATGACGTCATCAGATGGTATCTATGACGTCATAAATACTCAATGGTGTCATAATAAATAACCAAATTCCTTTCCAAACCTGAGCTTAGCAACACATGCAATATTCTAACTGATAAATCATGACATGACATCCAAGATTTCAAAATGTCATGCCTATGACATCACAATCATCTGTTTCCACCCCGGTAATTCAGATATGTACCAATGATCATAGGAAAGTGTCCGCTGATCCCATTTTATGCAGAAAATGCTATTTTTTCTGCTTTACCGAAGGAAGTGACAATAATTGACAATATTGTATCAACCGTACACTCCATCAATTGAAATTACATGCTTACCAATGTATAAATAAATTGAAAATAATGGTTTCACCAAATATTTCAAAAAATAACACTTACTGTAATAGTTTCCATGGATACGGGGTAATAAATCAGGTAAAACAAACCAGAATTCAGTCTATATGGTTTGTTAGATACCCAATAAGTTATTTTGGGTTTGTTATAAAACATAGAATATCTTTTCAATTTACACTGACTCATTAACATTATGCTTAATTAACCCACCCTTAAAATGGGTAAATATGCGAGTTACCTCCCTTGATTCCTCTAATATGACAAGCCAGACAATAAACAAGTTTTAAATTGTTTTTATGCATTTTTGAGCAATAATGAACTAAAATGAAGCTTAATCAAGCATAATTAAGCACAATTTCCAAAAAATAACATTTTCCAGCCCTTATAAGGTAGCAGTGTACAGTAAAAATGCCAAATTCTGAAAAATATGGCACATGCTTTAGATATGTAAACATTGCCAGTTAACCTTACATATAACCTCTGATAAAGTATATATATTTGAAATCTGTACAACATTTGCAATTTTAATAGAGCTCTGAAGGATAAGTAAACTGATATTTTCTGTGATTTTTAGAGCTGTGAATACCATGGTAACAGCTTAAAAAATTCTCGAAAATTGCAAAATATTATGATATTTGACCCAAAATGGCACAATTCTCTACACAATTTTTTTTCTGAAACCTATTTAAAATTAAATATCTCTATCCCAAAGACAGAATTAATCTTGTTTGGACATATGTTGTAAATTAAGTTTTTCCGCTATCTTACCTTTTCTGTGGGCTTCCATTTTGCGCTGTAGGCAAAACTAAATTTCCTGTGTAAACACACGTTCGGAAAATCCGGATATTTAAAATCCGGAACCAATTTATTGATTTTTGTTTTAATAAATGTGAAGCCTGTATGTACTACTTCATACTGGATATACCAATTATAGTGTACATTTATTTTTTTCATTTTTTATACATATCATAATACAGGAGTTATTTGCTTAACAAAAAAATTGCCCATGGCCAGGCTGTCTTACTGTGGTGTGCTACCTAAACAGGCATATTATCTGTCTAAAGAGTCTTAAAATGAGATTTTTCGAATAGGTCGATGATTTAAAAGGTAATAATTTAAAAACATGCATTAGCTAATTCTTGAAAGAAATGCGTATTCCATTGTCCGTCTAACGATGTCCAGACTTGTTTATTAAGGGACGTCGTCGTATAACGTCACACAGCGTTTGTAGTCTGCCTAATGATAAGACATCAAGCCTGATATGTCTATTCTGGAAGACTGACACAGGTAAAGAAGTACACACTATAATAAATACTACTATTACAAAGCGTTCAGACAGCTTTATCTTTGTATCGCTTGTAATGATATATTATTAGTATTATCGTGCGCAGATAGGTGTTAATATGATAATACATTACAACACTCACCTTATTAATATCTGCTCCCCTGTCAAGGAGTAGATTTACCACGTCTTTGTGACCGTTCCGTACTGCCCATTCCAATGCTTCCCCCTGGAAAATGACCAGAACAGACAGACATATTTATCTTTAATATGTGTTTTTAACATGAAGTAGTTACTTCATATGTGGGATTTCTAACAGGTTATGAATATATGAACTAGATACATAACAGGTGTTAATTGATTTAGGGATTAATTGATCTTCAATTGTTGATACACTTCCTCTCCTCTTGTTTCTAAAGTTGTCGCATATCATGAATGCTGTGACAATGGCATTTAATCGGTGCTACATTTTCTGTATTACCTTGGTTAATTCATCTTTGATGATATCCGAATAAAGATAAATTTTGAGATATAGAGGTTACACAGTGAGTTGCTGCTGCATATAAAATTATTTTATCCGAGTTTTTATTTGTTTTTGTGACATGTTTCAAAGAGGGACGTGGTCAAGTATAATTTTGCGAATCCAGCTAAGGTGTAAACGAGACCATCTGGACCCGGTGATGTGACGTCATATGATTGTTGATGACGTTAAAACTAATCGTGTCAAGGTTCGGTGACATCAACCCGTCAAATAGTTACAAGTAATACTTTCGATAAGGTCATTAGCATTTTTTTTTAAAGAACTCCTTCCATTGTTTGCCAAACGATGTCAAAGGGATACCAGACTTGTTTATTAAGGAACGCAGCTTGACGCCTTTAACGTTGCCTATTCTAGCTATCGGATAAGCCATCAAGCCATATTTTTCTACTCCGAAAGATGTACAAAGAAAAAAAATACTGCTATCATTTGGCTTTCAGACAGATTGATCTTTGTATTCCCCGTCATTTTTTTAAAATCATTATCGAGCGTAGACAATTATCGAAAATAAAATAAAACATTCATTTTTCATATGGAAACTGATGGATCTGCCTATACTTTAACAAGATGCCCATATAGGCCTTAACAGTCAACTGAGTTTAAGATATTTCTTTGAACCTTTTTGGCCCAACCCATCAGCCCGTGGGGGTTAGTCGTATATCAGACAGATTGCTCTTTGTATCCCCGTCCTTTTTTGAAATCATTATCGAGTGTAGATATGTGTTAATATATAATACATTGCAACCCCTAACATATTGATATTTGCTCCTTTGTCTAGGAGTAGTGCTACTATGTCTTTGTAACCTTCCATTGCTGCATACTTTAAATAATACCCCTGGAAAATGGTAAAAACCGACACATAAGATTTTATTTTTAATGTAATTTCAAACATGAATTAGTTACTTCGTATTCCTTTAACCTGTATTTGCACAGGTTTTTCATCATCAGGTGACTGTTGCATTAAAAACGTCATGTTAATATTTGACCAAGTGCTATGACTGCGAAACACACCTGCTACGTCCTCGGGAAAAATGCTTATATTTTAATTTCAGTAAATAATTAGAATACGTGGATATATAATTTATTTCACCTGAGTAATTATTTTTCATGCTACATGTTTCAACCTCAATGCTATCGACATAATAAGTAATAGTGTCAAAACAGACATTAACCATTTCTTTGAACATTTCTTTCGCCTATTTTATGTCTGAAGATATCCAAGAGACACAACACTTGCTAATAATGAGGCACGTGATTGGTCGCAATTCAACGTTATCTAGTCTACCTATGGGTATGACGTAGAACCTGATTCTTCTAATCCGTCAGACTTAAAATCATATAATTTTTTTACTCTACCTAGTATACCACAATGCTTACAGATAGCTAAATCTTTGGATCCCCCATACTATTTATAATAATACTACTATTATTGATATGATAATGTAGTAATATTATTTATCATATGACTACCGTTATATACGGTGTCATAAACCCATCACATAAATTTTCTTTATGACACTAGTGTAATAACACCTTTCGCTACGCTGATTGGCTTGTTCCCTGAGAACTGTATTCATACGCGTGGGAACGACCTACTTCTTTTAACTACGACTCGTAAAAATGGCGACTAGTGCTTGTAAACTTTGAAAAAAAAATCAACTGAACGACAAATTGGTCTATTAACATAACATATTGTACAATCAAAGATAAAATCCAAGATGTAAACATCCTAAGTTTTTTAATTATATTTATACTATAAGATGTTAGATTAGGCCTGGCAAACATCTATTTTATGACCCCTAGTAACATATTTCAACTCCGATAGAAAATTGCGGTTGCGTTGTCCGATGAGACATATCTAGTCTAGCTTCTTTTCAAATAAACAAATAATAACATTATTTAACAAAATCCTCATGAAAAACGGCAATGTAGTTTGTTACAACTTGCCTTCAACGGTTACTCAGAATAACATGCTGACACTGTCGTCGACAAACACGTGTAATGTCAAAACAAACAACACTGCCAACAAATCGGCATCCAAAGTCGCTTTTCACGGCAGTCTGAACACAATGTTCAGTGGGAATATTCACGGTGGAACATTTCACATCTCCATAAACTCCCGCGAGGACGAGGATAAACACAAAGCAGTGAAAAGGCGCCGTACAATGGTTCTGTACGACAGCGACAGCGAATAGACATTTGTACAACGAAGCCTCCATTATCGCGCCAAGTGACGTCACGGCTTCGTCACATCAAAAACAGTCGCTCATGAACTTTCAAACTAAAAAAATTTCCTCATTGTTTCAAACACCAAGGACAATTTATCTTTTATAGATTAAATGAAAAAATGCTGAAATTTTGTTTTGAGACGTGTATTTAATAAAATGAATCCTTTTCAAGAGTCAGTTGTGTTAGAACTATTTCTTCTCTCGTCGGTATAATTGACCTACTTCGAAGGTTCGGGTGATTTGGTTGAGATGTGACGATTCAAGGCAAAAGAGAAAATCCGTTTTTGATGGGGAACGATGAAAGAAAACGTCATATGATAAAAAGAATCTGTCATTCGTTTCCCTTCATATTAGATTTATGATACTCGTTTAGAATTTTTTTATTTTTGCTCGCCAGAGGCTCGCAAAAATAAAAAATTCAAAACTCGTATCATAAATCTAATATAGAGGTCGTACAAGCCGATGTTAACCAATCTGATTTTTCTTGTCAAGTTATAATTGTTGTTTTGATTAATGTTCTGTGATTTATTACTAAGAATATATTAAATTGAATAAAACATACTTTTTTCCATATCGGACCCAATATTGGCCCCGAGACCCGAATATTGGGGTCTCGGGGCCAATATTGGGTCCGATATGGAAAAAGGTATGTATTATTCTCTATGTATCCTTATGAGCCGTAAGGCTTAACGTGAATAAACAATACAATACGTATAAGGCTACCCACTCCCAATGGAGACAAGTTTCCATTAGACCAATTGTATTTCATGGACATTTCTTTTCCACCACTTTGGGCATATTACTGTCACAACAGAGTTATTCTTGATGTTATGTAATATCTGCTTTTTCTTTAGTCTGGAACTTATCTCTTCTTTCCACATAATCACATTAATAGACGCATGTTTTGGTGAATGAGACCTTTTTATTTAAATCATTTCTTGTTGTTGTTGGTGTTGTTTTTAATACCGAAATTGTGATCCGCAAATTGCACTAATCAAAGTTAATGTTTCTCATCGTAAGTGCAATATTAGATATATGCATATGTTTCTATGCGTCAGCGTTAACAATAACGTTACACACTTCAATACACTTATTGCATAAAAGGACTTTAGTCTTCAGTAATTGTACCTATTCTGCATTTCTACCAATTTGTTTCATTTGCGAAGTCTTCAGTCATTTTACCTATTTGGCATTTCTACCACTTTGTTTCATACGTGAAAAATGCGTATCAGATTTGAAATACCCGAAACATTCACATTAAAGTTACGATTCAGGCGCTGAACTAAAACACACCTTAAACTTAGTAAGGCATCCGAGTTTAGATAGTCCTATTTTGTTTTATAACGCCATGATCATATTGCTTACAACGGAATTTGATCTGAGGACATGTTGAATTAATATATAAACGCCTAAGCATCAGCATTAAAGAATGTCAGATGCGAACCCCAAAGTAAAGGAAAGGTTCAGTGCTGCTCTGATGTTACAAAATTCAACTGACTGATATATAAACATCTAGTGTATGTGAATTATCGGAATTTACAAATATAAAAATAAAAAAAAATCCAAATAAAGTTCTGTCTTTCCAACTTCTGACATTTTGCATTACAATTGTTTGTAAGTTCTTACTGCATTCGGGTTTGCACCTCGATCCAAAAGCACTTGCACTCCGACTTTATCGCCATTAATAGCAGCGTACCGCAGTTAATGTGACCATCAGAGTCCACGATGACAGATGAAAACCTCCCGATAAGGACGTTGGTCACCCAACATTATTATGTTATAAATGCAACATAAAGTCGCATACGCATTTATTTTCTCGCGAAATTTGCCAAAACCCCGTGACAATTTATACTATATTGCATGAATGTTTTTCCCCTGGGCTTGCAGTGCGTCCTAAGATCGCCAGACTATTTCGACAGTACTTGACGAATTGGAATTGTCCTCCCTGTGGCAATTGTGTATTACAATATTAAGTATACAGTATACAGCCAATTTCAGCCGAACTTGCACAGCTTCGTATCCGCTTTCCCACTCGAAAACGCTGGACACTTTCCGCAACCTGATACCAACGGACCATACAACGGCCTTCTCATGCCCTTTCAAACATGAGAAAACGATTTTCTTCTTATATTTTCCATTTAAACGATTGAAATCATATATTTTTACACTAAAATTATATTATAATGTTTTACCATATACTGATCTTGGATGGAATTGCAACGTTGATGCCCGTATAACACTATTAACTCTGTTTAAAAATGAAACTCCCTATTTGGTATCCGTATCATTTCAATTTGTATGCACGTAGAAAGTTTATTTGGTTTATTGAAATGCTGATTTCACGTGTTAATCCGATGATGGGATATAGTCCAAAGTGGTTAGAAAGAATATAGACTTTCTTCAAATTAAAGCTATAGAGTGTTATCTTTGTATTGACAACATATATTCCAGATTTTCAACTCCTATATCTCATTTAGCAGCCATAATTGTTGTCTAACTAGTTGAATAAATCTAACAGAAGATGAAAAATGATTGGTAACACTATTCTTATTGACTTGTATCTATGCAAAATCATGGTAGATGAAATCGATATCACCCTTATACGTTGAAATACTTAGGCGTCTACAGGAATTCAGTATCACCAACCGTTAGGGTAATGAAAATATGGTAAAATTAGCCCCGACAATTAGCGTAAAGTAATAGTGTCAAAACAGACATTAACCATTTCTATAAACATTTCTTTCGTCTATTTTATGTCTGAAGATGTCCAAGAGACACATTTTTGTTGAAATTTACATATTAAGCGATTTTGATGGAAACTGCTGTTTTCTGAAACAGAGTTATCGCCCCTCACTATGCTTCATTCTTTCTGTAAAGTTCTTCAGGTGTCACCCAACTAGTTAAGCAGTCTTAATATTTATTTTTCTAGTTCAAATAAGACTGTTCCAGTCGGCCGATTAGTGAATTTCTTCTTTTTTCAGGTTTGATGATTTGCTATAGTTGTGTAGCTATTACGAATAAGTATAATATTAATATATTAATATATAAAGCCGGAAAAAGTGTGATAACATTGTTATTATCGCACATTATATAAATGTAATCGTGTTAGGGCAAATTATGATCACACCATATGTTGACATACGGCAGCTTGTACGAGAGGTCATCATCAAAAACCGTTAGAATATATGGTGACATCAACCCATCAAATAGTTACAAGCAATACTTTCAAAACTGTCTTTAGTAGTTTCTTGAAAGATCTCCTTACGTTGTTCGCCTAACGATGTCCAA
Organism: Pecten maximus; assembly: GCF_902652985.1. Classification (NCBI taxonomy): domain Eukaryota; kingdom Metazoa; phylum Mollusca; class Bivalvia; order Pectinida; family Pectinidae; genus Pecten; species Pecten maximus. The sequence goes on along the minus strand of NC_047031.1, from coordinate 6,888,740 downwards.
GTGATACCAAACCTGTTTATTACGACACGTAATTTGATGCTTTTTAACGTTTTCTAGTCTAGCTAATGCTTAAACATCAAGCCAGATAAAAACATACTATGCAAAATACTGCCTTTATTTGGCTTTCAGATAAATTGATCTTTGTATCCCCGATATTTTTTTGAAATTATCCTTGAGCGTAGACATGTGTTTATATGATAATACATAGCTACACTTATCTTAATACTATCTGCTCCTTTGTCTAGGAGAAGTGTTATTATGTCTTTGTGACCTCCCACTGCTACAATCTTTAAATACATACATGCCTTGATAATTTGCTATAATTGTGTTGCTATTGCGAGGAGGCATTGTAGGGAAATATTGGAAATGATCGTTAACACAATTATCATCGAACAGTATTTAAATAAAATCGTTGTAGGTGGAATTATGATCGCCTTTATAAGTTGCCATACTGCAGCTTGAACAGGAGGTTAATGTATGGTGAAATAAAGTCCATCGAGTTGTAATTAGTTAAGGTAATGATTTCAAAACAGACATTAGTTATTTCTTGAAAGAACTCCATATTCCACTGTCCGTCTAACGATGCCATAATACATATTACGTTTTCTAGTCTACCTAATGGTTAGAGAGAGGGCCTGGTATATCTATTTCGGAAGACTGACAGAGGTTAACAATACTATATTCAATACTGCTATTACAGCTTAATTCCTGTATCGTCTGTAATGATACTACTACTATTATTATTATGCGCAGATATGTGTTAATAAGGTAATACATTAAAACACTTAAAACACTTACCTTATTAATGTCTGCTTCCTTGTCAAGGAGTAGTTTTACTATGTCTTTGTGACCGTACATTGCCGCCATTCCCAAAGGATCCCCCTGGAAAATGGTAGGAACTGACAGCGATATTTATTTCTTAATATGTATTTTTAACATGAATTAGTTACTTCATATGTAGGATTTCTAACATGTTATGAATCCACAGACTAGATACATAGCATTTATAAACGAAATATGATATTTTGTTAATCAATAATTTCAGGGGTAACCGATCATCAGTTGACTGTTTCATTTAAAATCATATTAATGTTTTAATAAGTGCAATGACTGCGAAACACACCTGCATCGGCCTTTGGAAAACGCTAATATTGCAAGTTCAGTAAAGAGTTAAAAATATTAGCTCTCAATGCATCCGATAAACAAACCAGGTTCTTTTGTTTACTTGATTCAAATTCTAAAATTTATCACCAAAAAAAAAACTTGAATCTGATAATCAGTTAGTCCAAAATGAGTGTGGGCAGAGCTATAATGCTGTGCCTTATAAGGATGTGCCATCCGGTAAACTGATAATGATAGATGTTAATCTACGCTACATTGACGAGCGTATTAATGCAGTGAAGATCAAATGGCGTGATTGTTACGGCATTTTGATCAACCTTGTGGAAATGCTCTCCTATGTACTATAGATGAATCAAACGCAGTGAGGACATGACGTCATTTTGGCGCTGTGATGATCATCGTCAAGGCATCATGTATCATGTTATTTTTAATTAATAGGTTGTATACACTCTTACGCTATGCAGAATAGTAATGATCCCTTTTGGTCACCATAATGCATGTTTTGTGAAATAGTTTAGTTGTTTCTGCACTTATCACGGCTATTATTTTACTGAATCCAATAATATGATTGTTCTTCAGTTGTTGATATCTTTTCTTTCCCCTTTTTTCAACATGGGTCACATAACATATCTATACCGCGACGATGGCATTTCTTCGGTGCTAATTTTTCTGCATTACCTTGGTTAATGCATATTTTATGGTATCCCAATCAACTTGAATTTTGAGATATAGAGGTTACACAGTGAGTGTCTGTTGGATATGGAATTTTATTTCACCCGAGTAAGGATGTTTTGTGTGCGTGTAACATGTTTCTACCACAGTTATATCGGCTTGAATCAAATAGGAACGTTGTCAAGTATAATTTCGCGAATGCAACTGAGTTGTAAAAGAGACGACATGGACCTTTTGATGTTTGATATACCTGGATATTTTGATATTGATTTTGTTGTTTTTCAGTATGATTTTTACTCACTTCATGCTATACATTACAAAAAAAAATAAATAAATAAAAAAAAAAATTCTTTAAAGATTTATTTTTATTTTAATTTCTGAAGTGGTCGTTATTTTTTCAATTTCATCCTATTTGAGAGTTGCCAGTGTTGTGCCGAACTGATCACTTTCTCTGAAGGGACATAACTCTATATTTGTAACCATGTAATCAATCATTTACTAGTTACAAACAATCAGTTCCTGCTTCTGAATATGTTTGATTCGTCACGACTCCAAATGTCCTTAATACATGCATTTTGTATCCATTTCTATATGCTAAATGCAAAGTATCAAACTAAAAAAAATTGGGAGTCATTCCCGCCTACATAATTAAGGTTTTGCATCAAG
>NC_047031.1:6806217-6886180 GCF_902652985.1 Pecten maximus | reverse complement strand
CAATTGCTCTTGATGAAAGGTGTATTTTTTGAACAAATGTAGCCCTTCACCAGCAGACAGCCATATCAAGTCTTGGCTCATGTTATTGACAGCGAATTATAGCAATTGCTCCTTGTGGGTCTCATTTATGACATTGTCCCTTCACCCAAGCATGCTACAGGCCCAATATCAAGTCCTTGGGCCTCATGGTTATTGAGAAGAAGTCGTTTGAAGATTATAGCATATTTGACCCATCTGACCTTGAATGAAGGTCAAGGTCATTTATTTGAGCAAACTTTGTAGCCCTTCACCCCAGCATGCTACATGCCCAATATAAAGTCCCTGTGCCTCTTGGTTATTGAGAAGAAGTCTTTTGAAGATTACAGCCTATTTGGCCCATCTGACCTTGAATGAAGGTCAATGACATTTATTTGAACAAACTTTGTAGCCCTTCACCCCAGCATGCTTCAGGCCTATTATCAAGTCCCTGTGCCTCTTCGTTATTGAGAAGAAGCCGTTTGAAGATTATAGCCTATTTGACCCATGTGACCTTGATTGAAGTTCAAGGTCATTCATTTGAACAAACTTTGTAGCCCTTCACCCCAGCATGCTACAGGCCCAATATCAAGTCCCTGGGCCTCTTGGTTATTGAGAAGAAGTTGTTTAAATGATAATGGTTTTGAAATATTTCAGTTTATGTTATTGACTCTTTTTGCTATTTCCCTATATAAACTATAGTAAAGTTTAGCCCCAACCCAGGGGCAAACTTGAGACCCCAGGGTCCTGAAATTCGCAATTTTGGTAAAGAACCTTCATACCCAGCCATCTATGAAGTGTATTTGATTCCAGCATATCTGAGAGTAGAGAAGAAGATTTTTGAAGTTTTAGTCAATTTGGCCCTTTTTAGCCCCGCCCATCAGCCCCTGGGTGTCAGTTAGGGCCAACATGTACATGCCATCAAACTGTCATCCCATGCTGACAATGTTTACAAAATTAGAATGAATCCCAATAGAAATGAAATAAATTAAAGTCAAAAATGTGATTTCCCAATATAAACTATAGTAAAGTTTAGCCCCTCCCCAGGGGCAAACGTGAAACCCCTGGGTCATGAAATTTACAATTTTTGTAAAGCACCTTAAGACCCTTCCATCTATGAAGAGTATTTGATTCCAGCGGTAGAGTAGAGAGTAGAGAAGAAGATTTTTGAAGTTTTAGTCAATTTGACCCTTTTTGGCCCCGCCCCTCAGGCCCCTCAGGGTGGGGACCATATAATTTACAATTTTGGTTGACCTTTAGCCATAGAAGCTTCCTGCCAAATTTCATAGAATTTGGTTTGTGGGTTTTGGAGAAGAAGTTGAAAATGTGAATTGTTTACGGACGCACGACGACGGACAAAAGGGGATTAGAATAGGTCACTTGAGACTTTGTCTCAGGTGACCTAAAAAGTTGACGCCGGACAATTCGTTGATCAATAGTCTGAGTATGCAAATTTTGTGTCATATACGATAAAATGGCTTCCAATGTGAATCGACTGTGGTTGAAAACTATATCAGCTTCCGCAATGAAGAGAATAATAGGAAAATGGGTCAAACACAATCCTAGAATTAAACTGGGGAAGCAGTATAATAGATTGGAACTGTTCAAACATGAAAACAGCAGTAATACGGATGCTACGCTGCTGCTCGTATTCTGCTTGATTGCTGGAAAGTAGGTCATGCCAATCTCGGTAATATTTACACAAACTCGGTAATAGTTACACAAACTCAGTAATATTTACACAAAGTTGGTAAAAGTTACACAAACTCAGTAATATTTATACAGTCTGTACCAGTACATAGCTACTGTCACTATACTGTATGTACAGTGTTTACACTTATTTGCACATAAATATGTGTGCCAGAATATATACAGAACATGTAATTTAACATTTCAAAACACTGTATAATATTGTTATCCAACTAACCCAAATGGAATATTTGTGTTGCCTCGATTTCAAAACAGTCACATGATGATTTAAAAATAATTTCCGCGCTAAATTTAGAGGGTCCGAATAACCAACTAAATTGAGTGGTCAAGCGACATAGGGATCGATTGTGAACATTGGGACAGCACAGAAATATAACTGTAAAGAAACAAAACACATACATTCAATGAAAATAGCAACGTTTATACTGTGATGTACCTTTAATATCGTGCCCAGATAAGCCATCCCAGATGACAAATTAGGAAATCAGCAAGTTTTAAAATATTTCAAGTGAATTTCAGCAATAATTTATGTAAATAAAGATTTAACCAAGTATAATAAATCATGTTATTCTTTTTAAATGATTTTTTTCAATATCTTGTTATGTTTCAGTGTACATCAGTTTGGTCGGTTTCTGAAAATTAAGTGGCATTTCATACTCAGTCACATGCCATTGTCTATATTTGTGTACAGTTATATATATATATGTCTATATTTGTGTACAGTTATATATATATATGTGTTTTGAATTACTCACTCTTTTCTTAATCTTAGTTCGTGAGTACAAAGGTAAGTTACGCATGCGTGAGCAAGTGAGAACAGAGGACATGCAGGTAAATGGTAAACAAACCTTACATTGGAGCGTGAGGGATAAATATATGTTCAAAGCGCAAACTACAGCTTGTTGTAAGTTAAACTATTCATTATAACTATATATCTATGAGGTATTCAGGGGCTGCGGTGGCCGAGTGGTTAAGGTGTCAAAACACTTTAACACTAGCCCTCCACCTCTGTGTTGCGAGTTCGAAACCTACGTGGGGCAGTTGCCAGGTACCGACAGTAAGCCGGTGGTTTTTCTCCGGGTACTCCGGCTTTCCTCCACCTTCAAAACCTGACACATTCTTAAATTACCCTGGCTGTTAATAGGACGTTAAACAAAAACAAACCAAACAAACCAAAGTATATTTGGTTAGACAATTTTCATTGTTTAAATGCAGTATTTAGGTGTATTTCACCCGGTGATGTATGCGTACTCGGTACGGTGCGTGCACGGACTGTGTATATATTCGTGTGTATGGGGCCGGGTTTTGTGTACAATATTGTTATATGTAAGTCCTACCGTATACAACTGTATTAACCTACCATACGTACATGCATATAGGCGTATTGTAGCGGTGTTCCGATTAATCGAGTTCGTCGAGTATCACTTGTTTGAGACGTTTGATCAATTAATCGAGTAAGAAATCTGTAATCGAGTTTCTTTGGAAGTGCCCTACATCAGGTTTTATGAAAATATATTAGCCGGATTTCAGATAAACATACCCAAATTCAGCTTGACAATGTCTGCAACACAGTCGCTTGCGGGAAATGGTTATTCTTGTATCATACAAAATCAAGCGTCACATTAACTTAATTGTACAGTGTAGTAAAAATACAGGGAATGCAAACGTACCGATGACTAATATTTCTTTTGTGATAACATAAGCGACTAACTATGTAAGCAATGTTAACGTATACGATCTTTCTTCACGGTAAACGCACATGGTCTGTTTTATGGAAACATTTTGTTTTTTAATGAAAACAAGAAGCAGAAGGTCCGTTGAGTACTGATACTTTAAATACGACGAAAACTATTTGTAAAATGTGCAGAAAGTCGTATTCCTTTAATGGTAAGTCACAGTTCTACTTTTGTTTTCTACTTTTGTTTTCAAAGTATATTAGACTTTCGATAACGGATGGATTAAAGCATTTTACAGCCTGTGCAAAAAATTTCAATAAGCTAAATACTCCAATAAACAATCCTTTTGTTGTTTTTTTACGTGTTGAATAAAGTTATTAAAAAAAACCAATTTTGGTTCATTTTTATCCATGTAATAAACAAATAAACACACAGGAAGATAGTATACATGTAGGTATAAAAATAGTATACATAGGTATAAGAGTTTATCAGTTACTGAAATTGTTGTTGAAAGCATTTCACAAATATTGAGACATAAATTTATACAAAAAATACATTTGGAAATTAATCGATTTTAATCGATCATCGATTGGTTACAAGTGATGATCGATCACAAAAAATCAACCGATTCCCAACAAATAACCAAATATGGGCAAGCGTCGTAAAGACAGGAGACCATAATAAAGATGGTCCCAGGCAGTACAAAGTTTCGTCGGTGTCCTTTTGAAATAAACCAGTATGTTACTTGAAGTGACTGGTCTGTGTGACCCATACCTGATTATGTACATAATGTCTGGTCCGTGTGGCCTACATGCTACTTGCTGGTCTGTATGACCTACATGTTACTGATTGTGTCTGGTCTGTGTGACCTACATGCTACTGATTGTGACTGGTCTGTGTGACCTACATGATACTGATTGTGACTGGTCTGTGTAACCTAAATGTTACTGATTGTGACTGGTCTGTGCGACCTACATGTTACTGATTGTGACTGGTCTGTGTGACCTACATGTTACTGATTGTGACTGGTCTGTGTGACCTACATGTTACTGATTGTGACTGGTCTGTGTCACCTACATGTTACTGATTGTGACTGGTCTGTGTGACCTACATGATACTGATTGTGACTGGTATGTGTGACCTACATGTTACTGATTGTGACTGGTCTGTGTGACCTACATGTTACTGATTGTGACTGGTCTGTGTCACCTACATGTTACTGATTGTGAAGGGTCTGTGTGACCTACATGTTACTGATTGTGACTGGTCTGTGTAACCTACATGTTACTGATTGTGACTGGTCTGTGTGACCTACATGTTACTGATTGTGACTGGTCTGTGTGACCTACATGTTACTGATTGTGACTGGTCTGTGTGACCTACATGATACTGATTGTGACTGGTCTGTGTAACCTACATGTTACTGATTGTGTCTGGTCTGTGTGACCTACATGTTACTGATTGTGTCTGGTCTGTGTAACCTACATGTTACTGATTGTGACTGGTCTGTGTAACCTGCATGCTACTGATTGTGACTGGTCTGTATGACCTACATGTTACTGATTGTGACTGGTCTGTGTAACCTGCATGCTACTGATTGTGACTGGTCTGTATGACCTACATGTTACTGATTGTGACTGGTCTGTGTAACCTACATGTTACTGATTGTGACTGGTCTGTGTGACCTACATGTTACCGGTTGTGTCTGGTCTGTGTAACCTACATGTTACTGATTGTGACTGGGCCGTGTGACCTACATGTTACTGATTGTGACTGGTCTGTGTGACCTACATGATACTGATTGTGACTGGTCTGTGTGACCTACATGATACTGATTGTGACTGGTCTGTGTGACATACATGTTACTGATTGTGACTGGTCTGTGTGACCTACATGTTACTGATTGTGACTGGTCTGTGTGACCTGCATGTTACTGATTGTGACTGGTCTGTGTGACCTGCATGCTACTGATTGTGACTGGTCTGTGTGACCTACATGTTACTGATTGTGACTGGTCTGTGTCACCTACATGTTACTGATTGTGACTGGTCTGTGTGACATACATGCTACTGATTGTGACTGGTCTGTGTGACCTATAATGTACATGCTACTGATTGTGACTGGTCTCTACATAAACCCATATTGACCCATGTATTGGATTCGCCAGAGAAGGCCCATTCGAAAGACTGAATTTACTATTTCAAAAAAAATTTAAATAAGCATTTGTATAAATTATTCATAATACTTAGGTTATTGAGATATATAGAGAGAGGGAGAGAGAACCAGTTGAATGTGAGAGTGACCATTTATTGTGTAATTATTGTTGTAAATAAATTGTGTATATTGTTTCTCAGTATTTAACCTTATGTATTCGGGAAGTGAACAATCCTGTTCGGTTCTCGTTACACTTACAATATTAAATGTAAATAGATGTAAATATTTGCCTATGGCGGTGTGGACCTAAAAATAGAACCATATAAACTATTTACACTAGTCCCTGTGTTTCTGAATTTAAAATGTACGCAGATGACACCTCAAAGAACACTATTTGCAGAATTGTTACCATTAAATCCTGGTCATTGTTTGAATTTGTCAAATATTTGTCAATAATACCTTTATAGCAATAAGTTGAAATAAGTTTCAATTCAAAAGATAAAAAAATAATCAACTGAACATAATTTTACATGGTTACCCACCCCAAAATAAATTGAATTTAACTTTGTGCGACACAATTAATACACAATAGTTCAAAAACTTTTAATATAAATTTGTCAGAATTGGTTTCTTGCCCATTTTATTTCTTTGGTATATGTAAGCGAAAGATTGAAATATGTTGGTATGGTATCAAAGCCAAGATATTTCAAAATTTACTTATTGCTACCTGTGTGCAGATGACATTTTGAAGTGCATGAAAATGAAAGGTTTAAGTATGTTGTATGGGACAGTATTTGAGGCCAATATATTTTTACTTCATTTATTCATTTATGCAAAAGATGATATAATTTGACCCTGTCCTAAGAGTCATCTCAATAAATGGCAGGTCACTGAGGTCAGAGACTTTTACACTTTTGTATTTCAAAATTTAAAGCATTAATTTGAATGAATTTTTACAAGAATTTATTTAAGATATATATCGGTGTTTCTTTTATACTCAGAACATTTTAAACATACAGTTATTACAGTCACAATATGTATATAAGTAGATATATGTCATTGTCTTCTTTTATAAAAAATCATGTTTATCAGTTTTGTTTGAAAAAAAAAGAGAGATTTTGCCGATTGTTATGAGAGAATGGCTGCAGTTCAGTCCTACCAATAAAGAATGAAGTGTAGTAAGGAACGATAACTCGTTATCGTTCCTTACGGAACGTAATGATAGTATGAGCTAATTCGCCTATTTTGCCGGCTATTGTAGCGATTTGGGAGCGGAAAAAATGGCACATACAATTTTGATGGTCTTTTGAACCATTGTAAAACTCGGCTCGATCTAGGTCTGGATGTATTTGGTATCCCTGTGGAAATTCGTATTTATGAGATATTTTGGGTCAAACATGCCAAAATCGTCACTTTGACCAGTAGCTTCTGTTTAACCGGTCCTTAAAAATCAGCGTTTCAATCCAAAAATCTGAAACTCCAAACATAACAAGAAGAGATAGTTCTAAAGAAAAGCGTATCTTTAGTTTTTCTATATCTTTCATAGAACGGCCACAATAGGGTTTTGAAAAAGGGTCGTATTTTATCGAGAGGTGGCGGATGTTACGTCACGAGTGTTACGTCACAAGAATGTGTGGAATGTAGTGTATTGAAGGTTCAGACCACTTTCTGGAGCTAACTGAAAAGCGGCTCTATACATTTTGATAAAACTTTCCACACTTATAAGACTCGGTGTGATCTACATGTATGTCCAGGCATATCCCGTATATCTAAGAATAATCTAGTTATGGAGATATTTTGAGTACAAACACGCCAAAATCGACACTTTGACTGCTGGTTTCTGCACAACTCGGCCTAGAGAATTAACACATACAGCCATCTTATTGAAACTCCACACATCACAAGTACATGTAATTCCGAAGAAAACAGTATCTTTAGTTTTTCTATATCTATCAGAGAACGGTCACAATAGGGTTTTAAACATAGGTACTATGTACCGCGAGGTCACACATTTCGGAGAGTCTGTTACATGTACGGACGTACGTCACGAGTGACGTTACTACGTCTGTTCTGCTTGTCTGACTGAACTTGTAGCGCTCGGTGAGCTGGTTGTATTTTGCTGTCACTGCCTATATTTCTTAGAATTTTACAATATCAGAGAAAATACAAACGACACAATTCTCGGCACATTTTTTTTTACATATTTTTCACAAATATCTCCATCCCAAAGACAGGATTAATCTTGTTTTGACATATATGGTACATTAAGTTCATCATGTCCGTGATGCAACAGTTTCCGCTAAGGGCACACGGGTACGTATAATCGAAAGACAGTAAGCCAGACATTTACACTGCACTGGGGAAGAATTCCCGCCTTTTTACACCCAGAATCCAACGCACTAACACATTTTCGGAAAATCTGAAAATTTGAAATCCGGAACCAGCTTAAGTGCAGTAAGGGACGATAGCGGAAACTGTATTTAACACTGGTGTTGACCAGTATTCATTTAACACTGGTGTTGACCAGTGTTCATTTAACACTGGCGATGACCAGTGTCCATTTAACACTGGCGTTGACCGGTGTCCATTTGACACTGGTATGTCTACATCAGTGTAAAATGCACACTGGTTAACGCCAGTACTAAATGGACACTGGTCAACGCCAATGTTAAATGGACACCGGTCAACGCCAGTATTAAATGGAAAGTTATAGAAATATTTGTAATGCTGCCTAGCATAATGCTAGAAGGTCCCAAGCCCTTGTAAAAGCAGAGGGGAAATATTTCAAAATGCCGTATTAAGAAATTCAACAAAATCAGTCTGAAATCAAGTAGTGCTATACACATTCCTATAGTGAAGGGGTTTCACACTTGCTACTGTGTTGCAGGAGACCCAGGTTCGACTCCTGGTGGGAATCAAAGCACGAAAGGTTTTATAGTGTTTTCTATGTTAAAGGCTATTTGATTTAATTGTCAGTCAAATTTATTCAATTTTATGGTTTAATTCTGTCATTGAGTTTCATTAATGAATTTAAATACATATTTTATTCGTTTCTTACTATATTTTATATTCAAGAAATGTAGAATAAACAAAGCAATGAAATAGACAATAAAAATCTATTTAAAAAACATCCGTCGACGGGAGTCGAACCCCTACTGCGGGTGGGGACACCCTGTTTCACTGTGACGTCACACAACATGGAAATGCACACTGTAATAACTATAGTATTTAATGGACACCGGTCAACGCCAATGTTAAATGGACACTGGTCAACGCCAGTGTTAAACGGACATTGGTCAACGCCAGTATTAAATGGACACTGGTCAACGCCAGTGTTAAACGGACACTGGTCAACGCCAGTATTATGATAATGGACACCGGTCAACGCCAGTATGAAATGGACACCGGTCAACGCCAGTATTAAATGGACACTGGTCAACGCCAGTGTTAAACGGACACTGGTCAACGCCAGTATTATGATAATGGACACCGGTCAACGCCAGTATGAAATGGACACCGGTCAACGCCAGTATTAAATGGACACCGGTCAACACCAGTGTTAAATGCACACCAGTCAACGCCAGTGTTAAATCCAGATTTCTTTGAATTTATTTATCTTTTTTTTATTTATTTATTTTAGATGTATTTATGAATTTTAAATTCACACCAGTCAACGCCAGTGTTAATGTACATTAGTCAACGCCAGCGTTAAACACAGATTTATTTGAATTTATTTTAAAATTTTAAAATTTATTTTAAATTTATTTTTGAATTTATTCAAACTTGTAAAGAATGAAGTGTAGTAAGGAACGATAACTCGTTATCGTTCCTTACGGAACGTAATGATAGTATGAGCTAATTCGCCTATTTTGCCGGCTATTGTAGCGATTTGGGAGCGGAAAAAATGGCACATACAATTTTGATGGTCTTTTGAACCATTGTAAAACTCGGCTCGATCTAGGTCTGGATGTATTTGGTATCCCTGTGGAAATTCGTATTTATGAGATATTTTGGGTCAAACATGCCAAAATCGTCACTTTGACCGGTAGCTTCTGTTTAACCGGTCCTTAAAAATCAGCGTTTCAATCCAAAAATCTGAAACTCCAAACATAACAAGAAGAGAGAGTTCTAAAGAAAAGCGTATCTTTAGTTTTTCTATATCTTTCATAGAACGGCCACAATAGGGTTTTGAAAAAGGGTCGTATTTTATCGAGAGGTGGCGAATGTTACGTCACCAGTCACCTAAATATCCAATCAGTAGGCCCGGGTGCATTCACCTTCCTATTAAATCTTCTGCCCAAACGGGAAAAACCCACAATCTATTTTTGATTTGGTTCTGTGGTCCCCAGAAGCCCTGATTTTGACATCATAATGATATACATGACATTTGTTTTTATCTTTGATCGTATATGTAATTATTTATCGATTAGAATACCGCGAGTACATCTGTTACTAAGATGAACTTAGGGTTGATTGTTTGGTTGTTTTATCACCACGTGTATATATTGCAATCAGGATCGTTTTGAGGCTGGGTCTCCTTATAGTAGTGGGTGACTACCTCACTGAACAACAACACACGAGAGACCCTAACGTATGCTTGCATATCTGCCAATTGATGTCTCATAATCAATTAATGTGTCATATTCCAGAAAACTGAAGAATTATGAAAATTATTACAGTGGTAACCCTCAAACCTTCAATTTCCTCGCGCCAGTATTAATATTTAAACGTATTTGAGAGTTTTAAATGTCGCGCGATTAAATTAAGTGCAAGTGAGAAAATTAAGTGAAAGTGAGGAAATTAAGAGCAAGTGAAGGTATTTATGCTAAAGGAAAGGAAATAAAGGTTTTTTGGGGTTACCAGTGTTATAAGATAACCAATAATCTATTTAGTGCCCAACTTAAAAAAAATTGACACAAATGTTCTTCAATATCATGGGGTTTGCAACTGATCTTTTATTTTCCGATCGGTCAGCCAAGATGGCCGCCACAGACTTATTTGCCTCTGACTGGTGAAAATTTAGATATTGTTTGATTTCGATTACCATTGGTATATGGTATATACATTGTATTGGTATTAGGGGACTGCGAATTCCATTGCATGGGTATCATTGCCATATCAAGGCTTCTGATTTGTCGAAGTTTAGACAATGGATTTGGATGCAAAATGGTACATTTTTGTAAATAGGGGAATTCGAATTCAACCACATGGGATTCATTGCCATAGCAACCACATTGAGGAATTCAATCGGTCAAATTTTAGATGCAAATTCAACCTCACGGATTTTCTTGCCATATAACCACGCTGCTGCTTATTATTGGTCGAAATATTCACATTGAACGATTTTGATGTAAACCAGGACTCGTGCATGGAACCTCTGAACTCAAGACGGACATTTCTGTATCACCCTCAGGATTTTTTTTTTTTCTGGCTTTCGTGCTCATCCAGAGTTATCTTCCCTAACTACACTTCATTCTTTCTGTGACACTCCTTTAGGTGTCACCCCACTAGTATTCATAAGTCAATTGAAATACACTGTATACTGTTTCTTAGCAAATATATCAAGGTTGTAAATTTCACTTCAGGTAAAGTTGTTAATTAGAGAATTCACCTGTGACCCAATTTGGCAACATGTAATTAACCCCTTGGGGTCAAATAGTGTCACTGACCATAACTATAGGACAAAACAAAAGAACTTACACGGGTGGTCGGGTGGCACAGTGGTAACACACTTGCCTTTCACCAAGGCGGCAGGGGTTCGATTCCCCGATCGGACGTGAAAAGGTTTCAGGTCACTTGCCCGACCACATGAGTTTTCTCCGGGTACTCCGGTTTCCTCCCACAGTGAGACCCCTCGCGCGCTTCCATCCGGGCAAACAAGCGTGATTGATAAAAGTTGATATAACTTGTTTCGTAATTGTTGTAAAAAAAATAAAGTGTACAACTTACATGCAGCACAAGTGTTAGTCAAAATTTGAAATGTCAAATTGACGAGCAACTCAAATTATTTTCTGCGTCAATGCACTGATTTAAGATATTGAAATTATTGTAAAATTATATTAGCAAATGAGCTACGAAAAGATAGTACTAAATCTATCTCTAGCCTACTGTACTACTGCTTAGCCTTACTGTTGTTTGTGTTAAAAGACAATTTACATTCCGAGCATAAACACACATGCAATTATATATATCTTTTCTTAATATATAGATAGATATAATTATAATAAGTGTATTTATAAAAAAAAAAGATCTGCTGCCGGGAATTTGTCTCGACCTACTGAGCTAACCGGGGAATTATTCAATGGTATGATATTTTATAAATAAGAGGCTATTCAGTCTAACATTAGTTTTCTTTTCTTTCAAAATTCATCTTTATATTATATTTTCATAGCAAAATAAGTTATCAGAATAATGACGAACCTTACAGTGTTGCATATTTGTGCAAATTTGCCACGCTTAGATATCACAGTAGTCAAGTAATTTTACAAAACACCAACCGAAGGGGGGGGGGGGGGGGGGGGGGGGGGGGGGGGGGGGGGGTAAAAAGCGCGTTGCGTGCTCATCTCTCAAAAGCGGCTAACAATTGAGAAATTAGTCTATTATTGAAAACAAACTGTTCAATATACTGTTAGTGTGTACTGAAGTACATGTACAGTAGTCCCCGAAAGTGTACGTGTGTCATCGTAAGCTAAAAATATGTCCGTGATATGATTCTCGAAACGTTGCTAGATCTACTCGACATAAACAAATATCAGCTGAACATCAACATGCATCAACTAACGAAACAGTAATTTCGTTAAACAAACAAACAATAAAGAAAATAGATATTACATATTTAAACGTCGCCTGTCTCTAAAACGTTAATGAACACGTATGACATTTAGAGAACTGCAGAAGGCCAACGTATACGACATGTAACTTAGGCCTACCGAAGCTTGTTATCGAAAACTATTTGAACGCTGGTCTGGGTTGACGTACGATGCATTCTGATCCTGTCAAGCAACACATTTGGTTATAGTAGAACAGCTATAACTTCCAATGTCACCTTTATAATGAGAGAATATTAAAAAGTCCTGGTCCTGACGGTAAAATGTAATACAACTCACTTTGAATGCAGCTAAAGCCTGGAGTTGAAAGAGTAAGCGGCGTGAAGTCATGGCGTAATAACATCCGGAACTCCTCGGGGAATCTACATTTCAGAGACAAAACCCGATGACTTCAGGATGGGCGTTTGTAAACGTCATCAAAACATTCGATCGTCTGCTATTTATAGCAAAATATCCCTGTCAAGTGGAAAAATACTGAGAAGGTCGAAAAATTAGGCCATTTTCAAAACAATCTTGTGACCGTTCTGTAACAGATATCGAAAAACGAAACAGACTGTTTTCTTCAGGAAACATTTATCTAAATACATGTGCATTGCATTTGTTTCTGGATTTTTTTTTTCGAATTTTGAGGGCGGTTTAAACAGAACCTCTTAGTCAAAATGACGATTTTGGCATGTTTGACCCAAAATATCTCATCAATACGTATTTCCACAGGGATACCAGATACATCCAGACCTAGATGGAGCCGAGTTTTACAATGGTTCAAAAGCCCATCAAAATTGTATGTGCCAGTTTTACCGTCCTCAAAGAGCCATTATATCCGGCAAAAACGGTGTATTCTCTCGTACCTTCATTTCGTTCCGTAAGGAACGATAACAGAGTTATCGCCCCTTACTACACTCCATTCTTTATTTTGATATTAATTTTGTTGTTTTTGAATATGAGTTTTACCAACTACATGCTATACATTACAAAAAAAAACAAAAAAAAACGAAAATTTCTTTTAAACATTTATTTTATTTTTAATTTCTGAAGTAGTTTTTTTTTTTTTTTTTTTTTTTTCAATTTCATCGTATTTGAGAATTTCCAGTACTGATCACTTTCTGTGAAGGGACATAACTCTATGCTTGATACCATGTAATCAATTAATTAACTAGTTACAATAGTTCTTTCTTCTAAATATGTTTGATTTGTCACGACGCCAAATGTCCTCAATACATATATTTTGCATTAGTTCTTTTCGTTCCATTTGCCCGATTTAATCATTTGATGTGCTTGTTTTTCGTATCCATTTCTATATGCTTAAGGTAGAGTATCAAACTAAAATTTGTTGGGATTCATTACCGCCTGCATATTTGAGGTTTTGCATCAAGAACCTGTCATCATTTGAGGTATATATATCAATTTACCAAAAGAGGTGTACTTGATTTCTTATTAATCATCTTTTAGTTTTAAAATGAATTTATTAGACCCCCACGTCCAGGCCTTACTTATAAGGGTACCCACTCCCAATGGAGACAAGTTTCCATTAGCCCAATGTAATTCCCTGGACATTTCTTTTCCACCACTTTGGGTATATTACGGTCACAAATGAGTTATTCTTGATGTTATGTAATATCTGTTTTTTCTATTGAACTTATCTGTTCTTTTCACATAATCTCATTAATAGACGCATGTTTTGGTGAATGAGAAGGTATTTTTATTCAAATCATTTTCTGTTTCTGGTGTTTTTAATATCCAAACTGTGATCAACAAATTACACTTATCGAATTTAAAGTTTCTGATCGTAAATGCAATATTAAGTACATGCATATGTTTCTATTCGTCAACGTTAACAATATCGTTACACACTTCAATACATTTAATTGCATAAAAGGACTTTGATCTTCGGTCATTTGACCTATTTTGCATTTATACCAATTTGTTTCATACGTGGAAAATGCGTATCAGATTTGAAATACCCAAAACATTCACAATAAAGTTACTATTCCGGCGCCGAACTTAAACACATCTCAATACTAAGTTAGCCATCCGGGTTAAGATAGTCTTACTTTATTTTATAACGCCATGACTATATTGCTTACAACGGAATTTGATCTGAGGACATGTTGAATTGATATATAAACGCCTATGCATCAGCGGATGATAGTATGATGCACCCAAGGATATTTGATGCGAACCCCAAAGTAAAGGAAAACTTCAGCTTTGCTCTGATGTTACACTATTCAATTCAATGATATATAAACATCTATGTGATTTATCGGAATTTACAAATTTGGAAATGAAAAAATAATTCCGAATGAAGCTTTTTCATTTCCAATTTCTGACATTTTGCATTACAACTGTCCGTAAGCTCTTACCGTATTCGGGTTTACTCCTCGATCCAAAAGTTCTTTCACTCTGGCTTTGTTGCCTTCAACAACAGCGGTCACCAGATCGTAATTGATCTGAATAAAAAAACATCCCAACATTATGACAATGCATTTTGTCCGGTGTCACGGTCGATTAGCTGTTCAAAACATGAATACGAAGGCATTTGGAAACGTTCAGATGAATTATCATATGAGACCGTTGGCATATAATTAAGATTCAACATGACATTACAAACATAGATTGAATGTACTTACTTCGAAAAGAAAAAAAAATCTACGATATCGTTTGTCTATGATACAACTAATTCAGGCGGACAATATCGCTTTGATAAATAATGCAATACATTTACATTTGTGATATAAACTCATATTGTGATTTATGTAATGAAAATAGTATGATTTCCTGGACGTTTTTCAGATCCTGGTAAATCCAAAGTTAAATCCTATTCCTACGCCTTTAATCCCGCTAGTCAAAGAAGATGCCCCTAGTCTGACTGATCCCAATTCTGACATGTTGTCTCAAAATGGGGCTATTGCAGATCAGGGTAGCACATCGACAGAATCTCGATGTTCGGCAGATGAGTACAGATACAACTTATTTATCTCTCTGTTAAATGGCGATTGACATCAATTATAGAAATTATAGAATGTGGTATTATAATACAAAATCTGTTATGTACACATATCGATATAAACATGTACTCCGCGTTATTTGTGAATTACAAATAAACATAAAAACGGCAGTCTTTCGGCCTTTTTAATACCAAACAAATTATACCCCATTCGGAATTAAAGAAAGAGTTTCAAATACTGTCAACATGATACTGATCACAAATATCCAAACATTGAATTTCAAATGATCACATGTAAGCATGTATTACGCCACATCTCGAAATGTGTTTTATAATAGAATATTAACTATATTTACAAGTCAACAAAACTAAACTTATTTATTTGGAGTTAGAGAAAGAACAAATTCGTACTTTTATCCTAAATTAAAATTACTACCTGTAGTTATGTTTGTATTCCGACATGACCTTGAATTAAACAAACACGTCTGGTCCAGAGTAACAATTAAGAAACCACTTACTTCGTAACTCTCCATAGTCCGAGTTATTCTATTCAGGGTATTCTAGTTGAAAACTTCATAAGTATTCACAATCATACAACGTCGTGGCATTTGTTGCCGTCTTGACATCTGTAAGTTAGAAATAATTGAAATATGAGGCGCATCACTCATGATAATGTAAAACATAGAAGCAGGAAGTATAGCTTTGTAAGCTCAAATTTTCTAAATTTTATATTTTTTGAGGGTATAATCAGCTGTTCTCTTTAATTTATTCTTTTGTGCCATATGTACCAACGAACAATCCCATTGTTCTGTTCGCTTCCACGGTCGACATCGATGGTGTATTATGTGTAGCAAGTCAAAAGAAATATATATTAATTTAAGTTTTGGAGGATAAACTGGACCGTGGGTTGTGTGAGGTAATCGGGAATACATAAGAGAGTGTTGTATGTGTTGTTTTGGAACAATTACAAAAGGGTGTAGTCGGAGTAGTTCTGGAGGATAAAGAAGAGAGTTCGGTCGGAGTAGTTCTGGAGGATAAACTGAAGGGTGTTTTCAGGTTAGTTCTGTGGGATAAAAAGAAGGTGTGGTCAGAGTAGTTCTAGAGGATAAAGAAGACGGTGTCGTCGAGTAGGTTTAGGGGATAAACAGGAGGATGCGGTCGGATAAGTTATTGAGAATAAACAGAAGACTATTATCAGAGTATGTAAGGGAGTGGTTTGTGGTGTTATTGAGGATGAATAAATGTGTTATCTATGTAGTTGTCTGGGACAAACAAGAGGGTGTGGTCGGAGTAGTTCTTGAGGATAAAATGAAGGGTGTGGTCGGATAACGTTTTGAGAATAAACATGAGGGTGTAGTCGGGGTAGGTATGGAGGATAAACAGAAGAATTTAATTAATGTAGATATGGATAATAAACAGTGGGGATGTGGTCTGTGAAATTCTGGATGATAAACAGTGAGGGTGTGGTCTGTGAAGTTATGGATGATAACAGGAATGTGTGGTTCGTGTAGTTCTGTGGGACAAACTTATAATATGGTCTTTGTAGTTATGAATGATGAGGAAATGTTAACAGAAATAAGTAAAACAATTTACCATATAGCATACATCTAGACCAAAAGTGTTTTGTAAAAGGCCGTTTTACTAGACACAAAATAATATAAGTTGTCTTTTTTAGATCGGAAAAAATAGCTACAGATATAGTAAAGAGGCTATCATTTTGTCTTCGAGATAATTTTACTTTAAATGACCAGTCGCTTAATTTTTCCTATATCTGGTGGGTTTTTTTTTCATACTGTGATATATACAAAATGAGAAACTTATAAGTCTACCGTATACATTCACTGTTGTGTATTGACTGTTAACTCTCTAGTACTTCGTATGCATGCGTATACAAACATTTACCTGGACACAGGGAAACACGAACGTAGTACGAACCTCAAAAACGGGTTTACAAAAGAGAAAGAAAATCTCTTGTGTACAGGTAAATGTAACTGTCTATTATTGCTGTACCACGCCTATAAATATATAAACATGATAACAGACTGCAAAGTGTGATTGTATTCTTCATAACAGTAACACAAAGATAGGATCGTGACTCAAAATGTATATTTACCAACAACTTGGATGTTACAATGAGAGTAGGGAATCTGGTTATCTTAACAATGAGCACCATACCACTCTCCACTCGTCTTATACAAGGTCGGGGATAGTTTCACGACCCTAACGATAATGTCTACATTATCTCTATGTGTGTTCGTCGTTCAACTTAACATTGGTCACTACAGGACTTACGGATATTTATTCCGTTCCGTCTGTTTCCCTGTCCTTTCTTTTCAGTATGATTATAGATCAATTCTATATATAACCTATGTTATATACCTGTGAGTATTGGTCGGGTTTCTTTTTCGTAATCAGTTTTCCATCTTATCACGGTCCATGGTAATCGCATTATTGGGAATATGTCGTTTGTCAAACTGGGTTTTACAAATTCAGCGACACGATCACATCGTGTTTACAAAAGAATGTTTATTTATATGGACGCATATGTCACCGTTCCGAATGTTCCAAATTATCTTTTTTCGATTCTACAATAATTGATTGTAAGAACTGATATCAAGACATTTCTTCTGAAAAAAAAGAAGAATGAATGAAAAAAAAATATAGTGAAATAATACTTTTGCTAATGATCCTTTATATGAAACCTTCCACTTGACTTCTCTAATGAGAGGACAGAAATACTACACATACCCGGACTATCAGAAATGGAAGCATGATTGATGTTTCCTTTTATTCCAATAGATTCTGAGGAATCTAGCATCTGTACTTCAGGAATCGAATGACACACACTCAGAAGAGGCCGAAAACACAGAAGGGTATTGATCTGAAACTGAGAGAAAGTAGAAACATAATTTATATGGATTCAACAATGAAGTTCAGAATCTCCAGGATCTGATCTCCAACCCAAAACAGACATATATGTATACAAATTATATCTACATCAGATTACAATACAAATTACATCTACATCATATTACATCAGAATCTTTAAATGAGTCTAGTATCGCTATACCATGTATACGCCTTTAGATATAATAACAGTATAATGTACTGCAAAAAGTTATTTTTATGTTCTTCATAACAGCAATACAAGCCTCAAAATGCAAATTTACATTGGATGTTGTTACAATTAGAATATGGAATGTCTGGTAATGATAACATCCCATACCCCCCCCCCCCCCCCCCCCCCCCAAACTTCAATTGTATTATACAAGGTCGAGAGTAGTTTATCTTTTGTTTAATTTAAGCTTTGGAGTATAAAGTGGCACGTGAGCTATGCAAATACGAAGGAGAGTGTTGGTTTGGAAAAAAAACCACAAAAGGGTGTGGTCGAAGTAGTTCTGGAGGATAAACTGAAGGATATGGTCAGAGTAGTTCTGGGGGATAAAGAGGAGGGTCTGGTCGGGGAAATTCTCGATGATGAAAATACGCCCAGGTAACGTGCATATCTGATTAAAGCACAAACTCTGAAGCTTTTAAATTATATATCGACGTTTACAAAGTAGAACAATAATCTTATATGATTTCAACAGTCCAGCTAAGTAATAGATATATGACTATAGTAGTGTTGCTATACCATGTTTCCGCCTTTAAATACACTAAGAGTATAACAGACTGCAAATTGTAATTTTCTTTCTTCATAACATATTTGTTCCTCTGTGTGTTCCTCGTTCAAGAAAACTTAACATTGGTCACTACAGAATAGGAGGATATTTACTTACAAATGAAATGTTACAAAGAACAAATGTTGTAGGATATGTTCTCCAGTTTTATTAGGTATATTCGGTAAGCAGATAAGGGATATACGACCATTTATCTTACACCGAAGTGCTATTGGCGTAGTTTGGCGTAGTAGGGAGTTAAGGGGTTAATTCATGGCTGTGTGTATCAAGGACATATGAAATTCTGGAATAAAGACAGTTATTTGTAACCAAAAGGTATTCATATTATTATGTCAGAACTACATAGTCCTTACCCTCCTGTATATCTTCCGAAACTACACAGACCACAACCTCCTATTTTTCTTCCAAAACCACACAGACCATACCCTCGTGTTTACCATCCAAAACTACACAAACCACATTTTCCTATTTATCTTTAAAACTACACAGACAACACATTCCTCTTTATTCTCAATAACTACACAAAACACACACGTATGTTTAGCATCCTGAAATACACAGAACATACCTTCCAATGTATCAACATGAACTACAAAAACCATACACTTCGGTTTATCTTCCAGAACTACACAAACCATATCCTCCGGATTATCTTTCAGAACTACACAAACCATAGCCTCGTGTAAATCCTATCAAACTACATAGGCCATACCCGAATGTTTATCCTTTAAAATACCACAGACCTTACCCAGCTGTTTAACCTCCAAAAATACACAGATAGCATTCTCCTGTTTATCCTTAGAAACAACACAGATCATATTCTCATGTGAATCATCCAGAAATATACAGATCCTTTACAACTACACGATAACACCTTCCTGTTTATCCTCAATAACTACACAGAACACACTCTCATGTTCATCATCCTAAACTACACGGACCATATCTTCATGTCCATCCTTTAAAACTACATAAACAATACCCTCATATTTATCATCCAGAACTACACAGAACATAATCATAATTATCCTCATGTTTATTCTCAAGAACTGTGAAGACCACACCTTCCTGTTTATCATCCATAATTCCACTACTTTACCATATATCAAACATCTAGACCAAAAGTGTTTTGTAAAAGGCTGTTTTACTAGGTACACAATATACTCGTGATTCAATTTGCAGTAGAGGGTGCAAATTTACAACAACTAAAAAGAAAGAAAACAATATGTGGTTTATATTTGCTTTAGAAAAAAAATGCTTCAGATAGAGTGAAGACACTAACATTACATCTTCGAGATTGTTTTCCTAAAATGATCAGTCACCCCGTTTGTGCCTATTTCCGATGATTTTATTTTCACACTACGATATATACAAAATTAGAACAAACTCGAAACTTATAAGATTAAAGTCTATTGTATACATTCACTGTTGTATATTGACTGTTAACTCACTGGTATTTCGTATGCATGTGTATACGAACATATACCTGGACACAGAGAAACACGAACAAAATACACAATCTAAACAAATGGGTTTACAAAAGAGTTTTTATTTATAGAGACAATCTTGTGCACAGTTAAATGCAACGCCCAGGTAGGGTGCATATATGATTTCACCATAAACTCTGAGGCTTTTAAATTCTATATCGACGTTTACAAAGTAGAAAAATAATCTTATATACATTCAAGTCATGCTTAGTAGTATATAAATGGGATAAGTAGTATTGCTAAACCATGGATACGCCTTTAAATATAATAAGAGTATAGCAGACTACAAATTGTGATTACAGCAACACAAAGCCTCAAAATGTATATTTACCGACAACTTGCATATAGGTTACAATGAAAATGTCTGGTAACGATAACATTCCCTACCCCCACCCCACCCTCACCCACACACAGACACACCTTCACTTGTATTATACAAGGCCGGGGGTAGTTTATCTTTTGTCTCGCGGACCTCGGTGATCCTAACGGTAATGTGAAATTTTCCCCTCTGTGTGTTCCTCTTTCAAGAAAACTTAACATTGGTCACTACATAATTGGGGGATATTTACTTCCTGATCCGTCTGCTCCGTTTCGGTATGAGTATCAATCAATCAATCCTAGAGAGAATGTAAACTATGTTACATACCTGTGAGTATTTTTCGGGTTTCGTTATTGTTTACGTTGTAAAGTCATAGCAATCTGTATCCCATGTTATCACGATCCGTCTCACTGCCATAATCTCATTTGGAATATGTCGGTTGTCACTCCGGGGCTTACAAATTCAGAGGCACGACCAAATCGGGATTACATGATAATGCGTAGTTAAAGGGACGCCTATGTCACGGTACCTGCACAATTGTCGCTTGTAATATAAACTTGATATGTGGAGTTTACCGTTGTGTAGTCGTTAAGTGTTACGCAGTGAGTAGGTATAATGTTACAGGTACCGAACTTTTTTCATAATTATTTGATATCGATTTTGCAATACTAAGTTGTAAGAAATGATAACAAGACAACTTGTTTGAAGCAAACTTATTCCAAGATAGTTTGAGAGATATAGCAATATTTAAGCTATGAACAGTGGTTTTAATGTTGTTATTGTCAAAATGCCAGCAAGATGTATAATGGGCAAATGACATGGGAACCCGTTAAGTTTCCCATGCTACATTTGCCCGCCATATAACTTGCTGCCATATCGACTTTAACAATATTAAAACCGCTGTTAAATACTTATATTTACATTGTCTTACCATTTCCGCCAATTTTGAAAAAAGAGTAACTAACAAAAAAGAAAACAAATGAAAAATAAAAATCCCGCCTTTTTAATGCCCAATGACCCACTAGGCGTCATAGTCTGAGGCACTGGGTGTTATATGCGTATGGTGGCAACTGCCTCTTAGCATTGTGTAAATGGGGGAAATGAAGCACAAATATAAATATTACTGCATGATTCGAATTATACATACTCGGAAGAGGACGAAAACACAAAAGGGTATTGGTTACCTCAGAAGTGTGATCTGAGTCTGAGAGAAATGTCGAAAGTCAGATAATGGACATGAAACAAAACCACGCACTCGCCCGTTCGCTTTTTGATAAGTGTGCATAGTGTCTAGTGTGTATGATTGGTAAGACGAGTCTTAATTTGAGGACATGTCTTGTCTCACATCAATTTTCTGCTAATACAACTCTTTGTACTGGTTAAATTATTAAACTTAATTTGAGAGGTACACTCCTAACTATCTCACAGTAAATACTATAATCGGAAATATTCCAATTGGTGATTGTATCATAGTATTTGCTGAAAGAAAAAAAAAATCCCGTAAAAGTATTGGTTAACCTCTACAAAGAATGTATCATTCTTAACGAAGCATTGTTTATCCTCTACAAAATATTGTTTATCCTTTACAAAGTTATTCTATATTACTATGGTATCACTTATAGATTTTATAAAACTCATTCATATCTTGTCTACCACAAACCTGTAATATGGAACAGGCAATGTTCAAAAAACCACAGCTACCCTATCTATCAGTTATATTGGCTCTTAGTTTAGATATTGCTATAGTGTGATTACAAGTGTTTACATATGCTTATGTATTGATTTAAAGAAAACATCACGCTTATTGAACTTTCATCAACGTAAATATCTGTATATCAGATATATGTATTAAATATATTTAAATATTGATTATCTCTGTTAAATACAGCTATCTTAACTAGTATTTCCAATCCAGACATCTTTTTCAATAATTAGAGACATTGAAAACTAAAGTATTTGAATAGCAGATAAATTAGTACAGATATCACCATTTCTGATTTTTTCTCTATTTTTATTTTTTTTTAATCTCTAATTTAAATGAGATATTTTCATTGAATAGCATTTAATGTTATGATGTTCAAATGTTTGATTAAGGCTGTGTGTATCAAGGACAAGACATATAGAATTCTAGAATACAGACAGTAATTTGTAATCAAAAGGCATTTATATGTGTCTTTTGTAGCAGTTATTGCGTTGGAATGTGAAAGGGTGTAAGAAAGACAGATTATTTTTATCCTCCAGAACCATACAGACCACAAACACCTATTGATCTTCCAGAACTACACAGACCACGTGTTCCTTTTTCTCTTCCAGAACTACACAAACCGCATTATCCTATTTATTTTTTTTGAAACTACACAGACAACACATTCCTCTTTATCCTCAATAACTACACAGAACACACCCACATGTTTATCATTATAAACTACAAGACCATACCCCCCTGTTTATCTTCCAAAACTATATAATTCATACCTTCCTGTTTTTCTTCCGAAACTACACAGATCATACCCCCATGTTACTCTTCAAGAAATACATAGACCACACACTCCTGTTATCCTTTAAAACTATACAGAACACGCCCTCATGTTTATCTTTTGGTAGCACACCACAGTAAGACAGCCTGGCCATTGGCGATTTTTTTGTTAAGCAAATAACTCCTGTATTGTGATAAGCATAAAAAATGAAAAACATAAATGTAAACTATAATTGGTATATTCAGTATGAAGTAGAACATACAGGCTTCACATTTATTAAAACAAAAATCAATAAATTGGTTCCGGATTTTAAATATCCGGATTTTCCGAACATGTGTTTACATAGGAAATTTAGTTTTGACTACAGCGCAAAATGGAAGCCCACAGAAAAGGTAAGATAGCGGAAAAACTTAATTTACAACATATGTCCAAACAAGATTAATTCTGTCTTTGGGATAGAGATATCTAATTTTAAATAGGTTTCAGAAAAAAATTGTGTAGAGAATTGTGCTATTTTGGGTCAAATATCATAATATTTTGCAATTTTTGAGAATTTTTTAAGCTGTTACCATGGTATTCACAGCTCTAAAAATCACAGAAAATATCAGTTTACTTATCCTTCAGAGCTCTATTAAAATTGCAAATGTTGTACAGATTTCAAATATATATACTTTATTTGAGGTTATATGTAAGGTTAACTGGCAATGTTTACATATCTAAAACATGTGCCATATGTTTCAGAATTTGGCATTTTTACTGTACACTGCTACCTTTACAACTACACAGAACACGCCCTCATGTTTATCCTTTAAAACTACACAGACCACACCCTCCTGTTTATCCTTAAAAAACTACAAGGAACATACCCTCTCGTTTATCCTTAAAAAAAACCTACACAGAAAACGCCCCCGTGCTATCCTTTAAAATTACACAGAACACGCCCTAATGCTTATCTTTTAAAACTACAGACCACACACTCCTGT
The DNA here is from genome assembly GCF_902652985.1 of Pecten maximus. Classification (NCBI taxonomy): domain Eukaryota; kingdom Metazoa; phylum Mollusca; class Bivalvia; order Pectinida; family Pectinidae; genus Pecten; species Pecten maximus. The sequence goes on along the minus strand of NC_047031.1, from coordinate 6,861,908 downwards.
TTATCCTTTAAAACTACACAGAACACGCTCTTCTGTTTATACTTTAAAACTACACAGAACACGCCCTTCTGTTTTTCCTTTAAAATTACACAGAACACGCCCTCTTGTTTATACTTTAAAACTACACAGACCACACACTCCTGTTTATCCTTTAAAACAACACCGATCTCGCCCTCATGTTTGTCCTATAAAAAATACATAGAACACACCCTGATGTTTATCCTTTAAAACTCCTTAAAATCTACACAGAACACAACCTCATGTTTACCTTTAAAACTACTTAGACGACACCCTACTGTTTATCTTGTAAAACTACACCAACCACGGCCTCATGTTCACCTTAAAACTACACAGACTATATCCTGCTGTTCATCATTTAAAACTACTCAGATCACGCCCTCATGTTTATCCTTCAAAACTACACAGACCACAATTTCCTGTTTATCCTCTGAAACTAAACAGGCCGCACCCTCTTGTTTATACTTTAAAACTACACAGACCACACACTCCTGTTTATCCTTTAAAACTACCCAGAGCACGCTCTTCTGTTTATCCTTTAAAACTACACAGAACACACCCTCATGTTTTCCCTTTAAAACTACACAGACCACACACTCCTGTTTATCCTTTAAAACTACACAGCATACACTGTCATGTTTATCCTTTAAAACTAAACAGACCATACCCTCCTGTTTATCGTGTAGACCTATACATAACACACCTCCATGTTTACCATTAAAACAACACAGAACATACCCTCATGTTCATCTTTTAAAACTACACATACCATACCCTCGTGTTTATCCTCTAAAACTTAACAGGCCATACCCTCCTGTTTGTCCTTTAACACTACTCAGAACACGCCCTCGTGTTCACCTTTAAAACTACATACACCACACTTTCCTTTTTGTATCTGTTTATACTACACATAACACACCCTCGTGTTTATCCTCTAAAACTTAACAGGCCATACCCTCATGCTTATCCTTTAAAACTACACAGAACAGTAAACATTCACTGTTGTATATTAACTATTAACTCGGTGGTATTTCGTATGCATGTGTATACGAACTTTTACCTGGACACAGAGAAATACGAACAAACTACACAATCTAAACAAACGGGTTTACAAAAGGGTTTTATTTATAGAGTCAGTCTTGTACACAGTTTGATGCAACGCACAGGTAAAATGCATATCTGATTTCACCACACACCCTGAAGCTTTTAAATTCTATATCGAAGTTTACAAAGTAGAGAAATAATCTAATATGGATTCAACAGTCAAGCTTAGTAATCCATGAATTACATTAGTATTGCTATACCATGTATACGCCTATGAATATACTAAGAGTATAACATAATGCAAATTGTAATTTTCATCCTTCATAACAGCAACACAAAGTCTCAAAATGTATATTTACCGACAACGTGCATGTATGTTACAATGCAAATAGGATGTCTGGTAACGATAACATCCCATACCCCACATCCACCTTCACTTGTATTATACAAGGCCGGGGTAGTTTATCATTTGTATCGCGGACCTCGGTGATCCTAACGGTAATGTGAAATTTTCCCCTCTGTGTGTTCCTCTTTCAAGAAAACTTAGCATTGGTCACTACATAATTGGGGGATATTTACTTCCTGATCCGTCTGCTCCGTTTCGGTATGAGTATAAATCAATCAATCCTAGAGAGAATGTAAACTTTGTTACATACCTGTGAGTATTTTTCGGGTTTCGTTATTGTTTACGTTGTAAAGTCATATCAATCTGTATCCCCTGTCATCACGATCCGTCTCACTGCCATAATCGCATTTGGAATATGTCGGTTGTCACACCGGAGTTTACAAATTCAGACGCACGACCAAATCGGGATTACATGATAATGCGTAGTTAAAGGGACGCCTATGTCACGGTACCTGCACAATTTTCGCTTGTACTTTAAACCTGATATTTGGAGTTTACCGGTTTGTAATCGTTTAGTTGTACGCAGTGAGTAGGTATAATGTTACAGGTCCCGAACTTTTTTCATAATTAATTGATATCGATTTTGCAATACTAAGTTGTAAGAAATGATAACAAGACAACTTGCATGTTTGAAGAAAACTTAATGAAAGAATAATGAATCAATACGTTTACTAAAGATTCTTTATTTTGAAACCTTTCACTTGACTCCTCTAATCAGATGATAGTAATACTACAACCATCCGGATTACTAGGGATATATGATGGGTGTGTCCTTTTAATCCGAGGTAGTTTGAGGATTAGAGCATCATTTATTTACATTTGCATTGTCTTACCATTTCCGTCAACTTTAAAAAAAAAGAAAATGAAACAATAAAAAATAAAAAAAATCCCGCCAATTGTTATGTCCTCTGACCCACTGCGTGTTATAGTCTGAGGCACTGGGTGTTATATACGTGTGGTGGCAACTACCTTTTACCATTGTGTCAATGGGGAAATGCAGAGCAAATGTAAATATTATTGCATGATTCGAATAACACATCCTCGGAAGAGGACGAAAACACAAAAGGGTATATGTTACCTCAGAAGTGTGATCTGAGTGTGAGAGAATGTCGAAAGTCAGATAATGGACATGAAACAAAACCACGCACTCGCACGTTCGTTATTGATACTTGTGCATAGTGTCTAGTGTGTATGATTGGTAAGACGAGTCTTAATTTGAGGACATTTTTTGTCTCACAGCAATTTTTGGCTAATATAAATCTCTGTACTGGTTAATTATTAAACTTAATTTGAGAGGTACACTCCTAACTATCTCACAGTATATACTATAATCGGAAATATTCCAGTTTGTGATTGTATCATAGTATTTGCTGAAAGAAAAAACAAAATCCCGTAAAAGTATTGGTTAACCTCTATAAAGAATTAATCATTCTCAACGAAGCATTGTTTATCCTCTACAAAATATTGATTATCCTTTACAAAGTTATTCTATATTACTATGGTATCACTTATAGATTTTATAAAAGTCGTTCATATCTAGTCTGTCACATACCTGTAATATGGAACAAGCAATGTTCGAAAAAACACAGCTACCCTATCTATCAGTGATATTGGCTATTAGTTTAGATATTTCTATAGTGTGATTACAAGTGTCTACATTTGGTTATGAATTGATTGAAAGACAACATGACCTGTTGAACTTCCATTAACTTAAATCAGGTACCTGTATTAAAGATATAGTGCAATCTTATTTTAAATATCGATAATCTCTGTTTAAATTGGAATGTGAAAGGGTGAAGGAAAGACAGATTATTTCACCCTTCAGAACTACATAGTCCTTACCCTCCTGTTTACCTTCCGAAACTACATAGACCACAAACTCCTATATATTTTCTAAAACTACACAGACAACACATTCTATGTTATCCTCAATAACTACACAGAACACACCCATATGTTTATTCTCCTAAACTATATAATTCATACCCTCCCTTTTATCTTCCGAAACTACATAGATCATACCCGCCTGTTACTCTTCCAGAAATAAATATACCATACACTCATGTTTACACTTTAAAACTACCGATACCATACCCTCATCACCCTAACAACTACATAGACCACAACCACGTGTTAATCCGTTACAAAAACACAGAACACGGACTCCTGTTTATCCTTAAAATCTACACAGAACACGCCCTCAAGTTATTCTTATAAAAACTACACAGAACACGCCCTCAAGTTATCCTTTAAAATTACACAGAACACGCCCTCATGTTATCCTTTAAAATTACACAGAACACGCCCTCAAGTTATCCTTTAAAATTACACAGAACACGCCCTCATGTTATCCTTTAAAATTACACAGAACACGCCCTCAAGTTATCCTTTAAAATTACACAGAACACGCCCTCATTTTATCCTTTAAAATTACACAGAACATGCCCTCATTTTATCCTTTAAAACTACACAGAACACGCCCTCAAGATATCCTTTAAAATTACACAGAACACGCCCTCAAGTTATCCTTTAAAATTACACAGAACACGCCCCTTGATATCCTTTAAAATTACACAGAACACGTCCTCAATTTATCCTTTAAAATTACACAGAACACGCTCTCATGTTATCCATTAAAATTACACAGAACACGCCCTCAAGTTACCCTTTAAAATTACACAGAACACGCCCTCATGTTATCCTTTAAAATTACACAGAACATGCCCTCATTTTATCCTTACTACACAGAACACGCCCTCAAGTTATCCTTTAAAATTACACAGAACACGCCCTCAAGTTATCCTTTAAAATTACACAGACCACGCCTTCAAGTTATCCTTTAAAATTACACAGAACACGCCCTCATGCTATCCTTTAAAATTACACAGAACATGCCCTCATTTTATCCTTTAAAACTACACAGAACACGCCCTCAAGTTATCCTTTAAAATTACACAGAACACGCCCTCAAGTTATCCTTTAAAATTACACAAAACACGCCCTCAAGTTATCATTTAAAATTACACAGAACACGCCCTCAAGTTATCCTTTAAAACTACACAGAACACGCCCCCATGTTATCCTTTAAAATTACACAGAACACGCCCTCAAGTTATCCTTTAAAATTACACAGAACACGCCCTCATGTTATCCTTTAAAATTACACAGAACACGCCCCCATGTTATCCTTTTAAACTACATACACCATACCCTCCTGTTTATCCTAAAAAAACTACACAGAACAATCCCTCCTGTTTTTCCTTTAAAACTACACAGACCATATCCTTCTGTTAATCTTCCAGAACTACACAGATCACTCCCTCCTCTTTATACTTGAAAAACTGCACAGAACATACCCTCCTGTTTATCCTTTAAAAAACTGCAAAGAACCGTATACATTCACAGTTGTACATTAACTTTTAACTCGATGGTACTTCTTATGCATGTGTATATGAACATTTACTTGGACAGAGAGAAACTACCCAATCTAAACAAACGGGCTTACAAAAGAGTTGACACAACGCCCAGGTAAGGTGCATATCTGATTTCACCATACACTCTGAAGCTTTTAAATTCTATATCGACGTTTACAACGCAGAAAAGTAATTGTATATACATTCAACAATCAAGCTTAGTAATCTTTAAATGATTCTAGTATTGCTGTACCACGTATACTCCTCTAAATATACTTACAGTATAACAGACTGTAAATTGTGATTTCATTTTCCTTAACAGTAATACAGAGTCTCAAAATGTATATTTATCGACAACTTGCATGTAGGTTATAATGAGAATGTCTGGTAACGATAACATTCCATACCCCCCCCCCCCCCCCCCCCCCCCCCCCCCCCCCCCCCCCCCCCCCCCCAACACACACCTTCACTTGTTTTATACAAGCCCGAGGGTAGTTTATATTTTGTTTCTCGGACCTCGATGATCCTTACGATAATGTGAAAAGTTTCCCTCTGTGTGTTCCTCGTTCAAGAAAACTTAACATTGGTCACTACAGAATTGGGGGATATTTACTTCCTGATCCGTCTACTCCGTTTGAGTATGAGTATCAAACAATTTTAGAGGGAATGTAAACTATGTTACATACCTGTGAGTATTGGTCGGGTTTCGTTATTGTTTACGTTGTAAAATCATTGCAACCTGTATCCCATGTTATCACGATCCGTCTCACTGCCATCACCTTATTGGGAATGTGTCGTTTGTCACACCGGGGTTTACAAATTCAGAGACACGACCAAATCAGGTTTACAGAAGAATGTATATTTACAGGGACGCATATGTCACGGTTCCTGCACAATTGTCGCTTGTAATATAAACTTGATAGGAGGAATTTACCGTTGTGTAGTCGTTAAGTGTTATACAATGAGTAGGTATAATGTTACAGGTCCCGAACTTTTTTTTCATAATTATTTGATATCGATTCTGTAATACTTAGTTGTAAAAAAATGATATTTTGAGGAATGGAGCATCAGTACTGTTCGAATTACACATACTCGGAAGAGGACGACAACACAGAAGGGTATTATTGGTCTGAGTCTGAGAGAAATATCAAAAGTCAGATAATAGACATGATACTAAACCACGCCTGATCACTTTAGATAATTGTACTTGGTGTCTAGTGTGCATGATTTGTGTGACGAGTCTGACTTTGAGGACATTTTTCTTTGCTGCTAATAAATTGTGGAGAAGGTTAGTGGACTTGGAGGGCGCAGGACTTGCATAAGGGGGCACGGCGACGCACTCGAAGGTAGCGCGAAGCGTGAATATGGCGAGAGATACGAGCATGAACTTTTTTGATCCGATCTCGGAGAGAGATATCGATAGCTAATCTAATTCTAATTATTTGTTTCATGTTCAGCAATAACTTCTCTATTTTTGATATCGTCCATGAAATTGGGACATACCAAGACATTCACCGCTACCCGAATCATCCGTGATATCCTCTTGCGTTGTAGCTTGAAATGATGGTCCAAAAATATTATCTCTTATCGCCATTCGTTGAGACAAGTACATCATGGACGAGCCAACTATCAAAACATCTTAAAAACCTTTAGCTAGACATAGCTTATGTGAGAAGAGAGACAACTCAAACATTTATATAATGTATATATATTCATTATGTGAATAAATATAAAAATATGTGCATGTATTATCTGTCACACTATTTGTTAATAAGTGACATTAATGTGCATTTTGAAAATAAGTTGACAAACATGTCAATTTCAAATATTTGTACTTTTATTATCATTAAAACGGATAACATCAGATACAATACATAACTTTGCCTTCATTATCTATAATGTTACTTGCAGCATTTTGGGCGATATGAATACATATTCGTTAATATAAGAAATAGTAGCTGTTGCCCATTTCTAATTCCAGTAACTTCCTATAAATCGTCAGTTGTGATTGGCTGATGAATAGCGTTTGGTATATGTAATGATTTAGTAAGGACTGGTTGGCTATGTTTCCTTTTAGAACTATATCTGCGTTTGGGAGTATCCCATCATGCATCACGTCAGTCTTGGTTGCGAAGATAAACAATAACTTTAAGAGACATTTCCATGCCTCATTTACCCAAAACATCGCAAATAATTATTAGTTTTTCATATTTTAATGCACATCACGAAGAATCCAGTCATGCTTTGTGTACAATATAAGGTAACATATCAGGTCTAGAATCATGTCTGAAACTAAGTTGACGAATGGGCATAGCATGAAATGGCAAGTTATCGGAAATTTCTTTTATGAATGCGTATTTACGTCGGGTTCAACTCATGTTATGATGTATATAGATAATCTACGACTGTTAGACTGTAAATTCGCAGCATTTCCATGACGGAGTAAGATCGGTCCTTATACAAATCAGGTCCCTGCAACCTACCACGGCTTCGACAACAGGACCGCTTATGGAACAAGGTCTGCCACAAGAGATGTGTCAGTAATTACGGGCAGGTCATGGTATCAAAAAGCGTAACGTTCGGCACTACAACTATGAATATACTAGATACATTCTAGTTGGGTGATCTTTGGTTAAATAGCTAGAAACATGTACTGGCAACTATGTATCCTCACTATGCGGGTAAGTATATAGTGAGGGGGACTTTTGTGCCAGTCAGCGTAGACAACACGCGCGCGAGAGAACGATGTGTGCTGCGGTTCACTTCGATTCGATGCATTGATTCGTGTTTGTGTGAAGAACATTTTTATATGGAACTTGATGGGCCTGTTTGATTTGCGAGTGAGCGTGAATGTGCTTTCATGTAATTATGCATTTGAATATGATAATTTTTAAATATTTCTTGTATAATTTCTATTGTTATTGTTTCAGTACCATATACATATTACTGACGCTTGTCCAACGTTATATATCGGTTAAAATAAGCTCAATTAGTATACGGATTTAGAGCTAGCACGCCTGGTAGATATTATATTATTGGAGTGCAGTTTCTGATTACAGCCCTCGCGATGTACATGTGCGTTTATAATCATTGGTCTAAGAGCAAATAAGGAAAACGATATAAACAGGCTAACACAAAAATGATTAATTTGACATTTTACAAACCTTAATACCATGATACACTGTAGATATCATTGTATGAGAACATACTCTCACATGAGATTTACACAGATGGACCATAACTTTTCCAAAACAAAAAATGCGAAGTTTGACACATAAGTATTTTTTATTACTTAAAATGCTTATACCAGAATATCCGAGAACATGCTCTGAGTTGTGGTTTTAAAGAGTAATATCCGATTCTGCTGGAATGCACATTGTGAATCATGTTATACAACTAAAGCCGTTTGATCAGGTCGAAAAATGGTTTTCGTTATCCGAAAAACAATCGACCGATAATTGACTCCAAAAATATTGTACATGATTATCTGTTGCATCAATATAGATCTGAAATGTAATGGTACGAGAATTACTAATAAGAATTCATCATCCGCTTGCGCATCTAAACAGGTCTGCTTTCATCATATGATACCAGCTTTCCTGACGTCTTGATATTGCAGTGAATGGATGGTACCCAAGGTTTCTTTTTGTTTTTAATTATATTCATCTGTCACTATGTTTTAAGTTTCCCTTGTTTGGGATGTGTTATATTTAAGAAAAGTGAGAAAATATTCAAACAGGCGACAACTCGTATATATACGTGTATAGGGACATCTCAACCCGAGTGTAAGCCTCGTCCTGACAGGCCAAAATATTACCTTTCAAGGTTGGCTTGCTACTACTGACTCATAATCGAAAAAAAAACAAAAACAAAAACAAAAAACTATCATAACGCCAGATAGTTCGAAAGCCTATTAGGGTCATTTTGAAATGTGAAATAAAAAAATAAATCACGTTAAAACGTGTTAGTTATCTCGTTAAAACGCGATGATTATCTCGTTAAAACGAATTATTTATCGAGTTTTAACGCGGAAGCTATTCGTTTTAACGAGATAAAATCAAACTTACGCGTTTTATTGATATAGTTATCGCGTTTTAACGGGATAACTATCGTTTTTTAACAAGATAACTAACGAATTTTAACGGGATAGGTAATGCGTTTTAACGAGATAATTTTCGCGTTTTAACGAGATAACTATCGCGTTTTAACGGGATAAGTGATACGATTTAGCGAGATACATATTTTTTACTCTGCTTTTCAGAATGGGCTTTCGTAAGATAGTGTTTTGTTCTAGTGGGAAGAGATAAAATCCTAATGCCTTAAAATACTTTATAATTAGTCATTTATCCCCTTTACCATTATTTTCTAATCCCCGTATTTTGTACAAAATACTCCTTACCGTGAAAGCATGTGAAATGTATCTGATATTCTCTATCGGTTGTTACCAGCTTTATACCTGTACCCCTTACCTGATTTACGATATTTTGTGTTAAATGTCATAACATGAAACCCATAACTTCTACCCTGAAACCCTATGACGAGTACCCTACTTGGTAGCCCCGTACAGTATATCCTGTACTTTATACTTCGTACCTTATATCCCGTACACTACTCCCGAACATCATATCACATACATTATATCCCGAACCTTATACCCCGTACCTTATTCCCGTACCATATACCCAACACTTTTATACTCCGTACCTTATACCCCGCATCTTATATCCAATTACCTTAAACCCCGTACATTACCTCGTACTTTATATTCCGTACCTTATACTCTGTACCTTATACCCCGTACCCTATACCCAATACATTATACCATGTGCCTGTACCTTATATCCCGTACCTAATACCCCTTCCTTATACCTCTTACCTCATAATTTGCACCTTATACCGAGTACTATATAAAGTACTATATACATTATAGGCACATTTACCCCCCCCCCCCCCCCCCCCCCCCCCCCCCCCCCTTCCCCCAAAGGGCAAACGTGATACTCCATGATCATGAAATTCACAGTTTTACTATAGCACCTTAAAAAACTATCTATCTATACAGAATTTCGGGTTTAAATATAATTCTGAAGTTTCAGCTTATTTGACCACCCTTTTTGGCTTCGCCCATCAGCCCCTGGGGATAAGATATCCAGAGCCTTATAACCCGTAAGGTATAATCTGTACCTTATACCCGGTACCTTACACTCCGTACCTTATAAACACTACCTTATACTTCCTACCTAATACCCCGTACCTTATACCTCTTACCTTATACTTCCTACCTAATACCCCGTACCTTATACCCAGTACCTTATATATTGAACTTATACCCCGTAGCAGCTGACCGCTACTTTAAACTCCGTACATTATATCCCGGAACTTATACCCTGTAACTTATACTCCGTACGTCATGACTCGTACCTTCTACCGGGGACCTTACACCGTTAGTTTTACCTCAAACCATTAATCACGTACCTTATTCCCCTTAACTTATATCCAGAGCCTTATAACCCGTAATGTACACCCTGTAATTTATACCCTGTACTTTATACCCTGTACGTTATACCCTGTACCTTATACTCCGTACCTTTTACCCCGTACCTTACACCTCGTACTTTATAACCCGAACCTTATACCCTGTCGTTATATTCCGTACCTTATACTCCGTACCTTATACCCGGTACCTTATATCTCGTACCTTATACTCCGTACCTTATACTCCGTACCTTAGGCTCCGTACCTTATATCCGGTACCTTATATCCCGTACCTCATACTATATACCTAATGCCTATTAATATATAAAGTACCATATAAATGATACTAAAGTTTAACCCCTCCCTAGGAGCAAACGTGATACGCAATGATAATACAATTCATAATTTAAATATAGCATCTTACCACCAATCTATCTATAACGAGTTTTTGATTCTTTTCTTATTCGGGTTAAAATAAAAGAGTTTTGATGTTGAGCTGATTTGACGACCCATTTTGGCCCCGCTTATCAGCCCCATAGGGTCAGTCAGGGCCAGCATGTGTATACCATCAAACTGTCATCACTTGGTGATAATGTTAACCAAGTGAAGATGAATTTCAATAGAAATGAAACAGATGATTTAAAAAAAAATTCCTATGTTGAACATTTTGTTTGAAAGATGTGCGTTATTATATCATATTTTTTTTTAACAAATAAGAGGCTGGAAATTTCATTGAAATTGACCCTTCAGAAAACTTTTGAAATAAAATCGTGTGGATATGCATTTCTTCACTTTATACCCGATGTTACTTTGCCTGATATTTGTGATATCATGATATTTACTTTGGCTTCGCTTAGACGTTTTTTAATGTATGCGAAGCTGAAGTAAGCGATCTGAGCTTGTACTTTCTTAAATGAACGTAGGCATACTATGCTACATATTTAACTACGAATCCAGTGGCTTGTTGAAATGTCAAGCTCTTATTTCCCAATAATCATGCTGTGGTTCTTGGCCGAATGCAGATTTCAATAGCATCCCAACTAAGTACAAGTCCTCTTGGTTACACCAATATAAAGTCTGACAATGCGGCATAAACTCGGATGACTGTTCAAATTCTGTGAGTTTTAAAATCATACGGGCGTAAGCAATCCAAACACATTATGTTAAGATACGAGAATGTATACACAATGTAATGTATTCCTAGGTCACGTGGTACGATTTATGAACAAACATACCTGTCCTTTACCTACGGGCGGCGATATCGAATCCCACGGATTAGATTTTCTACAAATACCTCAAAAGCCGTACTTTGTATATCGACAAAACTGTCTTTCTATATTGATAAGGCTTGATGAATAACGATTCGATACGTTCAATCTTGTCGAACTCTTTTTTGACATAAACTCGAGGTTCCCTAGCTACTGATAGAGTCATAACCGAAAAAAATCGATCGTATCCCAGATAGTGCTTTGTTCCGGGATTTCGTTAAACATGTTTAACAACTTCGATATATAAGCAAAACCACCCATATGTGTTGTAATTAATAAAGGTATGTGATAAAAGCAAAACCACCCATATGTGTTGATCTGTCGAGTCGGATCGCCCGAGTTTCTTGCGCGGAGGAAAATATCACGAGTGTGCGGAGCCATTTGCGGTTTCAAGTGGCGTCACATCACTATGTATTATTTTCGTTTTCAATGAAGAAAAAAAATCGTCATATCGTCAACTCGTCATCATTATAGTTCGTCAACTGATTAAAAGTGTAGGCCTAGTTGACAGATCTAGGCAGTTTACACTTGATCGATATTTTTGTACTGATATTAACTCCCTTCTGTTTTCAAACTGAAAATGTAAAGGAAAATCACAGCACTAATTGATGCGAAATCATTTATTTTCAATCAGATATATTTTAATAAATTCTCCCAACTGTCAGTGAAAGTGTTCGGCATTTAATTATGATTTAAAATACAACATCGTTTACTTCAAGCAGCAAACTTTACAAATACTGTTTAATTTAATTTGATTTAGCATTAGTTAAGCATGGATATAGTAAAATAATCAAATTAAACCTATATATCGATGGCATCAAACACATTCTCCATACCTAGACATATAGCTGATGGGCTGTCGTTGAGCGACTACGTCACAGCGCGTGCAATTCATTCACAAAAACAAGTGACATGTCACACCGAGTCATCGTCATCGTCAGTGATTCGTAGCATTCTACGATGTTTCCTAGGAGGAGATATAACTTGAGAGGAAGAATGGGAAGATATTTGAAAGGAAATGTTAAATGTGCCGCCAGTAATATTTGCCCCAGAAAACATTCCCGTGGCAAGATTTTGACAATCTTCAGGTGACCTTGGCATTGGATTTTTAACTGGTTCGACCGCGTTTTCATAACTGGATATTTCTCTTTGCCACTTCACTACGAGAAATTGTCGATCGGACAGACTTTGTTGACAAAGATGTTTCGGGGACATTTTGTAGAAGTTCGCACATTTCTCGTTGCTGCTGCATGGATGCCACTGCATAATATTATTCACACTGTTGACATTTTTATGACACTCAACTGCATGATTGTTGTCGGTGCTACGCCAGAATGCAAAAGTTTTGTGAACAGAGTTTTTCGGATTGATTGGTTGGTCTTTTTTCCAACAAGGCCGGCATTGTTTGCCATGGTTTTCATCATACCAGAAAGCTTATTTTCCCCCATTGGTTGATTTTTAAACCAACGTTTACCGTTCTCGTTGTGATTGATAGCAAGATAAAGGGGATATTCTGCAGCGTTCATTTCGTGTGGCCTGTGTTCCGCGTAAAGTTTAAATTATTTGATTGGACATCTGGATGAATTCTCGGGATTTACAAAAAGTTTTGGATTAAATGACCTCTGGTGAGTTGAATTGCCTCCACGAGTTTTTGTTGATCTTTCATTAAATTCCAAATATTCTTGGCCGTTTTCGTCAGTTTTCAGTTCAAGATCCCCCCATTGTAATTGCCTGTTTTCGTCGCACACCCTGAACCCCAACACTTTTGTATTATGATACCACACAGTGTTGAGTAGAGACTGCGGATTTTCTTTTACTCATTATATAATCACGCAAGTCTGTTATTCCTAATGTGAATGAACGCTCGGGAGCAGTTGTAGATACATGATCAGACGGTGTTGTCATTGTTTGGGGGACGGGCATAACTTGGAGAGAAGACGCAGGTAATGAGGGGTTAGATGTTTGTACGGGCTGCTGTGAAGGAACAATGTGATTTTCTTCGTCTTTTACAAACCCTTCCTCGTTATCCACTTCATCAAATATAATATCATGAAGAATTTCAAAGTTAACGTCCGAAAGTTCCATGTTGTGATGATAGACTATGAGCTGTCAAACAGACTCTAGCAGACGACAGAAATGTCGGGAGGACAATATTTATTTAAGAGAAATAAACGTACATTTAAAATATTCAAGTAATTGATTTTTATTTGTAATTAAATGCATTTATTTAAAAAAAAAAATGATTTTATAATTTTTAATCAATGTTGTAAGATACAGCGTCACTTTATTTCTTCCAATGAACTTTCTATTTTTAGTTTCATGGAAAAGGGAATTCCCCTTAAAAGTAGTTCCGGCTAGTATGGTGATACAACATCGTGTATCACACATTTGTGATACAAACCGACAGAAAACATCCACCGAAATTTGTTGTATCACTATTGTAAGATTATATAGGTATGTGATATAACCTCATAATGTTTAAGATTCTTTACAATTAAGGTCATTCATCCTCTTTATATTTGTTCTCCAATCGCGTATTCAATTAAATATTAAACTGTCTTGTTGTTTTCTATAGTCGATACAGATGCCAGCATTTTGCAAACAAACATGTCATATTGTGCTAGCGTCTGTATCGACCATAGACACCCAAAAAGACTGTTTAATGCTTAAATTTACATTCTCGACATATCACTTTTTTAATTTTGAAAATCAAAATAGATTTAGAATAAAAATGCCAATATTCAGCGACTTCGTCAATGGGGTTCGACAAATAGACCAGCATTTGTTTTTAAAATTCATTTGTCACGTGCACATTGGCGAACAAAAAAGTACATTGAAATAATACGAAAAAAACAGTCTGTTCAATTATTTTTATGATTTGTGGAACAATATTGTATATTTTTTTAATATATTTTTTGATTCTCATCAAAAACGAATTCTAGTCCTAGTTTTTTTTTCATAGAGCCATATGATTGTTTACATTAGTTACAAGTTGTGTCGGTGGTTGAAAATATCCAAGCGCACCATGGATTGATGTCACGTTTTGGGTATCAATTATGCTCACATAGACTGCAAATATTTTTGTTTAGTTTATATCTTGGCTTTGCCACCAAAATGTTAATATTGCATCATACTCCTTACCGTTAGCCATGTTCTCTAGTATACCCTATCACAAAACTTATTTATTACCTGAATATTTTATCTTGAACTCCGTACCTTATACTCTATACCTTGTATTTAATACCATTACATGATGCTTCGTATCTTATATACTGTACACTGTACCTCACAACACTTACATGATACCCTTTACCTTATAAAATGCACACGGCACATTGCATCCCTAATCTCCATACCGTTTACCCCGTAACTTATAGCCTGTACCTTAAACATATCTTATTGACATATAATAATGAAAAAGGGATTAGTCAACTAGTTTTACCAACTTATGAACGACTTCCCCCATTATTATATCCCGTATCCTATACTCCGTACCTTATACCTTATTACCGGTACGTTATACCCCGTACTTTATATCCCGTACATTATATCCCGTACCTTTTACGCGTACGTTATATCCCGTACGTTATATCTTGTATCTTATACCCGTACCTTATACATCGTATCTTATACATCGTGACTTATAGCCGGTACCCAATTTCACTATCTTATACATCTTACCTTCTTGCCCATCAGTCCCTTGGGGCCAGTCAGGACCAAAATGTGCATATCATCAAACTTTCCTTATACAATACAATTTTTCAAATTTAAAGATTAACTAAACGTGTGATTCCATGTCCTAAAATCGATTTTCGATATCACTTTGCATTATACCCCATATCTTATACCCCGTACCTTATATCCCGTACCTTATACTCCGTACCTTATCCATCGTACCGTATAGCCGGTACTCTTTATCCCTACCTTATACATATTACCTTTAACACATATATTATACACCGTACCCTATATTCTGTACCTTATACCCCTTACCTTAAACCCCGTATATTATACCCAGTACTATATAAAGTACTAAATAGAACATAGTAAAGTTTAACCCCACGGTTTTAAGATGTACAAATAAGAGGTTGAAAATTTCATTGATATAGACCCTACACAAAACTTACCCTTTTGATATAAAAACGTGTGGATATGTATTTTTTCACGTTATACACGATGTTGCTTTGCATGATATTTGTGATATCATATTATAAGTTTACTTTGGCTTCGCTTTGATGTTTTTTTAATATATGCGAAGCCGAAGTAAGCGGATCTGAATTTCTACTTTTTTAAATGAACTTAGGGATACTATGATACATACTTGAAAACGAATTCGGTGGCTTGTTGACATATCGAGCTTTTATTTTCCCCATAACAAAGCTGTGGTTCTTGGCCGCACTGCAACTATCAATAACATTCACACAAAGTACAAGTCCTCTTGGTTACATAAATATGGAGTCTGACAATTATGTTAACTGTGTGTTCATGTTTTTTTTTTTTTTTTTTTTTTTTATTAGTTCCAGACAAACATATACATCAATACTCTCTTAATTATGTACATGTAATCAATTTTTATGAATACTCCTACATTTTTGGTGTATTTTAAATCTATTATAATCTACTATTACATTCTTAATTATTGGGCAGTATAGTGTATGTAGAATTGAAAACAATCAACCAATGAATATATTGCCTGGAGCTAATTGAAAAATGGGATTGGGGGATAGTTTGGATAAAAAGTAGAAGCTGATTTTGAAAAGGAAATACAAAGATAAGAGAGAAAGGAAACATAAAAGGAAGAAGAGAAGAGGGAACGAGATTTTCGACGAAAGCAAAGGCAATTTCTGAAAGGGTGACAAAAAAATAACTGACTATTGCTAATAAAAACATTTAATGGAAAAGAAACGAGTCCAACAAAAACACAAGCAAATTGAAAAAATATAAAAATTAATTACGTTGGTAAATTGAAATCTATTTCATAATGAAAGACACTACCTTAATGTAATGGTTATATTTATTTTCTAAAAGCTGAATGGTAAGCACTGAAATCCTCAATAAAAGTAGCTTCCTTGTCACATTTTTTTGCTAAGTATCTCTCGATGTTATATGAAGTTTTAAGGTTACTAATTAGAGTGGGTAAGTACAGAGCTTTACCTAAACACTTTTGACAATAAATATAGTGCTTCATATTTAGTATTATAATATTTTCTGCTCTGTTATTTTGGTGTGGGTTTTGTGCTATTTTACCAAAAATGAAATCTTTTTTACATACATTAAATGTCTCATTACAAGTAGCTTGCAACCAAATTTGGAAAGCCATAATTAAATTTTGGACTTTATTACATTCCCAAAGTACATGCTGTATTGTTTCTTTTTCTATGAAGCAGAAATTACACAAATCAGACTGAACAAAATGAATCTTTTTCAAATAAGTGTTTGTAGCTAAGACATGATGATTAATTCTAAATTGCATCCATTGTAGTTTTGAATTTTTATTTGTGTCAAAAGGCAATCTGTATATTTTTTTCCATTCCTCAATAGGTATATTTCCAAATATGGTGTCCCACTTTGCTTGGCCTGTAGGCAATACATTATTTTTATTCAATACATTATACATATCTCTTGTACCTTTTTTACTTTTAATAACAATATCAATATACAGTGGTATCAATGGTAATGTAAGTGTTTTTTCAAAATTCCATCCTAATCGTTTGACTGCCAATATAATACCATTATAATCAAGGAAGTTAGTATTTAAATTAAAAGCTTCATTAAATTCATTCTGTTGAAGAAAGCTGCCATCTTCTTTAAGTAAATCATTTATAAAAATCACACCTTTATCAAACCATTGCTTATAATATACAGTATTATTACCTATTTTTATTAAATCATTATACCAAATTGGTAGAGATAATATTTGTTCTGGCATAAATATTTCAATTTTCCCTCTTAATATATTCCACGCATTAAAAACATCAATCCAAAATTTGTTATGAAGTACATTTTTGATATTATATTCAATATATCTATTTCCTAACGTTAAAAACTTATTTCTATTAATTTTTGTAAAAAGAAGTGTCTGCCAATTTGAACTTTTAAGACAAATATTTCTAATCCATGTTGATTTTAAGGCCATTTCAAAATGTTGGATATTAACCATTTTCAAGCCACCTTCTTCATAACATTTCACAATAATATCTCCTTTGACCTTTGCTATTGGACTTCCCCAAAGGTATTCATTGAACATATTTTGAATCTCTTTCATAGAAGATTGGTTAGGTGATGGTAATCCTATAAATAAGTGTGTAAGTATTGGTAGTAGCAGTGTTTTTATTACGGTTACTCTACCTATCGGAGTTATATATCGTCTATTCCACTGTTTAATTAGTGCCTTTAATTTAGCAATTTTTTCTTTGAAGTTAGACTGAACTATTTTACTGAGGTCAACATTGAAGTTAATTCCTAAAAGATTAAAATGTGTTAAACCCCATGATAGAGCAAGATTATTGACTAATTTCTCTGAACTGTATTTTTTACTTCCTATCCATATAACTTGTGTTTTTGTGTAGTTTAATTTGAGTCCCGATATTTCCCAGAAGTAATTAAGTTCTTTTAAAGCATACCTAAGTGATGTTTCAGTACCATCTAGAATAAGAGAAGTGTCATCAGCGAATTGTGATATAAGATGTTCTGTTGTGTCAATGTTTATGCCTTTTATGTGTGTATTTGCTCTTAATTTAATTGCTAATATTTCTGCACAGAGAAGAAAAATATAGGGTGATAATGGATCTCCTTGTCTACAGCCTCTTTCTAGTTTAATGGGTTTAGATAAATTTCCACCTTGGTTTACAAAAGAAGAAATATTATTTGTAAAAGTTTTTATCCAATGTTTAATTGAGTCCCCAAAGTTAAAAAATTCTAAAACTTGATTTATAAATGTCCATGAAACAGAATCAAAAGCTTTTTCGAAGTCTATTAAAAGAAGCCTGCCTGGTATATGTTGTTCTTCTGTATAATCCATTACATCATAAATTAATCTAGTATTATCAGCTATATATCTGCCCGGAATGAAACCTGTTTGATCACTATGTATAAGTTTATCTAGAACTGATTTAAGTCTTTTTGCGATGCATCCTGAAGCTATTTTATATATAACATTTAAAAGAGAAATGGGTCTCCAATTATTTAAAAACTGACGGGGTTTATCTCCCTTTGGTATACAAATAATGATTCCCTGTTTTTGAGTTACAGATAATTCACCTGTTTCATATCCCCGATTTACTGATCGAATAATAAATGAATTAAGATTTTTCCAAAAAAATTTAAAAAATTCAACAGTGAAACCATCTGACCCAGGACTTTTATCATTTTTCATACTTTTTAATACATCTGTTGCTTCCTTATAATTAATATTACCTTCTAAATTATTTTTTTCATCGACTGTTAATTTAGGGATATCAGTAAGTGAGAGATCATTAATCCATGAGTAATTAGAGGGTTTATCATTATTTCTATAGAGTCTATCATAGTACTTTCTGGTTTCTTCTAAAATTTCCTCCTGCTTTGTAATAATTCCCATCTCTGTTTCTATCCTTGGTATTATTTTTTCTGTGAAATTTCTTTTTTCCAAACTACAAAAATATTTTGATGGTTTTTCCCCTTCTTCTATCCATTTTACCTTTGATCTAAACATATTTCCCTTCAATTTTTTATCTCTAATCTCTTCTAACTCTTTTTTACATTGATAAATATCATCATTATTTGTAATTCCCTCCCTTTCTTCTAAGTTCTGAATTTTGGTAATCAACTCTGTTTCTATTTTCGAAGATTGTTTTTTTTTAAAAGAGGCATAAGAAATTGTTTTTCCCCTGATTTCCATCAATAAAGTTTCCAAAAATAACTGGTCATCAATAATAAATTGTATTTCATTTTCATTTATGTTATCCAAGTTATTTATATCATAGATTGGCACTGCATACTGTTTCTTTACATCTTTTATTACTTTCTTGACTGTTTGTACATACTCAATATCGTTTAATAAAGTATTGTTGAAATTCCATAGACTTTTACCCCTTTTGAATTCTTGAAATTTTATTTTTAATGTAATCATGGAGTGGTCGGACTTATAACTTGATTCAACAGTACAATTTAATATATTTGATAGGACATTCCTTGAGGTTAGAAAAAAATCTAGTCTAGCTTGTTTTGTAGGATTTTTTCGTCTCCATGTAAATCTTTTTGTATCTGGGTGAAATTCTCTATACGAATCAACTAAATCACATTCATTTATAATATCAAGTAATTTATCTCTTGCATTTGGATTATTAATATGTTTGTAATTATAAGTGTCTATTAATGGATTTAAAACCAAATTAAAGTCTCCACAAAGAATATTCTTTTCATTGTTATAATTTAATAATATTTCATCTATTTCTGAATAAAAACTTGGATTATCAGTATTTGGACCATAACAAGTTATTAAAGTAAGTCTGTTCTCTTGTATCGTTAAGTCCAAAACAATAAAATTACCATTTGGATCACATGTAGTATGATGAATAGTGTAAGAAAAATTGTTATTAAATAATATTGCTACCCCTCTGGAGTTTGAGTTATTGTTACTAAATTTACATTCATATCCCCATTCAGTTCTAATCCTATTTTCTAGTTTTGATGTAAAGTGTGTATCCTGCAGACAATATATATTATATTTTTTCTCTCTAATATACATAAAAACATCCTTTCTTTTTTTAAAGTCTCCAAGGCCCTGGCAATTAACTGAAGCAATTGTTAAGTGTTCAGACATTTAAAGATTATTCTGTTATTCTTTATATATATTAAGATATCTACCTAAGTATTGTCAAATAATTTCAAGATTTTACCAGGGTAGCTTGTTAATTGTATTAATACCGATCGCGATACTTTGTCTGAAGAGAAATCTCGAGAGAAATGACGAAGGAATAGAGTACAGATCAAGGAGAAAGGTAAAAAGAGATAGAAAGAAAAGCAGAGAGAGAAGGAAATGTTTTCCATACTGACTGAAAAAAAGGGAAAAAAGTGAAAGGAAACTAAACAAAATATGAAATATGCCATTGTTCAGCATTCTATGGGATTTGGCTATTAAACAGTGAACACTGAAACAATTAAATTTATTATGCTTGAAAAAAAAAAAAAAAATTTTTTTAAATTCCTGAATTCTGTTTATGTATAAACCAAAGAATATCTAACAGTATATACTAAGCCTTACAGTAAAGCTATACATGCTACAGTATTTATATTATTTAAGTATATGTGCAATCCTTATACTCTTGTGTTATGCACTGTATGTTAGGCTTAATTCAACTGTATACTCGGAAAAAAATTGATGTAAACAAATTAAAAAATCTGAACTAATAGTCATATCTATATATATACAGAAAAGACAAATGAAAAGTCATAAGGGACTTTTACAAAATAGTATATACAATCCAGTTTTTATAGGTATATCATGTTTGAAAACAAATATCCTTAGCTACGTTTGTTACTTTGAAGTGGAAGTGTCTTCTTTTAGTTTTTATTATCAAAAATGAATTTAAATGTAGAATATAATAACATAGAGGAAGTACCCTTTTATACCACTATTCAAATTCACATCTTATAAGGTATGTTAAGAATTGGTGATAACAAAGTGTTTTTCCAGAGTTGTGGACCTACGACTGTTTTCTAAATAATGTATAAATTAAAGTAGCATCCACAAATTTATGAAAGGAAGGAAAAAAGGATGAAGAGAGTTAACTGTGTGTTCATGTTAATACAGTATAAACTCGGATTACAATTCAAATGGGGTGTTTTAAAATAACACGGGCGTAAGCCATTTCAACACGCACCAACACATTACATTAGAAATACGATAATCTATACACAATCCAATGTATCCTTAGGTCGCATTGTACGATTTCTGAAAATCATACATTTCCTCCACCTCCGGGGGCGATATCGAGCCGAATGGATTTGCTACCAATATTCCTTAGGCGTAGTTTGTACCTCGCCAAAAACTGTTTAGTACCCGCCTCTTGCAATCAATACTAAAATAAGCATGTGATCAGTGTCCTATATTGATAAGGCTTGATAAAAAGTCAGTCGATACGTTCAATCTTGTCGAACACTTTTTTGACAGACACTCGAGGTTGCCTAGCTACTGCTGACTCATAACCGAAACATAATAGATCGTAACCCGGATAGTATTTTGTTCCGAGATGGAACAGATTTCATTAAACATGTTTAGAAACTAAATATAACATCTTAATGTCTAAAGATTCTTTACAATTAAAGGGGATAAAAACAGAAGTGATATAAACATTGAGGAAATATGCTAGAAATATGCTTCAATGTCATCCAAACACACTTCAATTTGAATCATACTCGATGTTTTCTCTTAGTTGTAAAAACAGACATAAAAAATTAAATTACACGTTTTATTGAAAAGGGCGAGAATGGGCAATCCGTGTACTGGTAGGCTCTCTTTAGCTGTGACGTCATCTATGCCAATATCGCCGCGGGATCTGTCAGACGTCTGCGAGAGCAAATTTGTTTACATTAGTAACCAGCAGTGCATTGACCGATCATGGTGTAATGTGCTGCATATAACTGCACAAACAAAAGTGGACAGGGAATAGCACTGTATTCGTTTCCGAAAGATGCTAAGTTGAGGTCAGTGTGGGTATCAAATGTAAAATGGGCTTGATTTATTCCGACATCTCACTCGAGGTTGTGTGGAGAGCACTTCGAACCCGAATGTTTGACAAAAGATCCGAGATTGATGGCGAGAATCGGTTTCGAGCCGAAGTTACTTCGACTGAAACCTGATGTTTTTCCTACACTATTTAATTTTGGAGACATGAAAACTCATGAAGTAAAGAAGGGACAGCTAACTAATCCAAGAAGTGCATTCATAAAGAGAAGACGTGTATAGATAGGCGTGTCATAATCGTACAATCAATAAAGTACCGATCGATACGTGATGTCCGCAAGGATATCATATATATGGAAGTTTAATTCAATATTCATACAACCAATTTAATCAGATGTTTCTGAGAATATCTCTTTTAATCAAGAACTTCAAAATACACGTATTTACATAATTACATACTGGATAGTTATCAATAGTTTCCCAGTGTTGATGACCGTTGGCCACACCCCATTCCATCACGAACAAGCATCTAAATAACAAAACAATAATTATAAATAGAGAAAATTTATTAAATCTTATTAATAAATCAATTATTGAATTAAATAATATTAATGTTTAGTCCATGCCAGATATATTGTTCATGGGTATATGAATTATTGATTGATATTCAGAATTATTATCTGAATCTAACATAGAATCTACATGTAGCACAACATGCAGCATGACAAACATGACATATTTAATGAAAATGTATACTGACATTTGTTTTGCAATTTCATTTCAAAAGATGTATGCTGAAATGGAATGCATTGGTCATGATGAACCAACCACAGAAGTGTCCTATAAGGAGCCAGTGTATAAAGTGAACCAGGTCCATGTGTCAACACAGACTTTACCTGAAACTATGGACGGCTGTGTTGGCACTGAATCATCTAGATCTATTCAGACATATTCTTTGGGTTGTCAGACATCCTACAATCTTGTGGTAAGAATATATTTCATGTGCAAATGAAATTAAACATTGCATAGCATTGCTTTTTATTATTTCATATAGCCAATTAAACTGTACGAAAAGTTGAAAACTTAAATGTGTTGCATTTTTTTTTTTTTTATTATAATCTTGGTAATTGAAATTTTAGATACCACTAACCAGGGTATGCACCACTTGAGAAGTGTCATTTGTAGGTTAGTATCATTGTTTGTAAATTCATGACACATTTTATATAAATTGGACTTTTGGAAACATTAAACTGTTCCATTTGCTTACAAGGAAATGCTGTTATGCATTAATAATACTTCGTTGTAGCAAAGACGACATGTATGTATACAGAATGAGATAAAGGAAGCTGTGAAATCTTGTGGGATGCAGGTAACTCCTGATCAGTCATCTGTTGCTACACAGAGTATGATGACCCTGTATACTAAGCCAGAGCTCAACTCCTTTGCCAGTGATCTTGACAGTTTTCTCTCCTTGCTGATGAAGACATCAATGGAAATGACCCTGATTGGACCCCTATGGCTGAGGAGGAGGGGGAGGAGTATGAGACCAATGGTAACACAATATTTGATATGGAAGAAACAGAGCCAGACAAAGCCAGAAAGTATAGTGTTTGAACATTCTTTATTTAAATTGCTTCATTTGTGCCCCGTTTGTGGTAAGGGGAACTTAGATCACACTAAGACACAGGTGGGCACATGTTTGAGTGTACTTTCAGACTATGATTGTGGATTTAGACGCAACTGGTCCAGTCAGCCATTCCACAAATCAATGCCATGGGGAAATCTGATCATTGCAGGTGCTGTTTTTTTTACTGGAAATAGTCCAGTAAAAACTTTAATTTTTCTGAAAAGTGCATGAATAGCAGGATTGGGATTGACATCATACAACAAACTCCAGAGAAACTATTTAGTGCCCTCAACTCTTTCTGTATGGCAGTCTAAGCAGGAGGGGCTTTTACATAGCATCAGATCAGTGGGCAGGGACTTGAAGTTGAGTGGAGATGCAAGATGTCCATCACCAGGTCACACAGCCAAATCTGGATCATATACCTTGATGGATGTACAGATAAACAAGGTCATTGACATTCAACTTTTGCAGGTATTTTGAAAACATTTTTAAACCTAAAAATGAAATAACCGATATAAGAAATTCTACTGAAGGATTGTATTGCATGACAAGGCTGATAAAAGTTAAGATCATCTAAGTAAAAATTGGGAAAATTGAAAGGGTACACCTTAACTAAATGTTTTAAATGAATTTTCAATATTAAAAATGCAATAGTTAGCTGAAAAATCAATCATTTAATGCCTGAAAAATTTACACTGAGCACTGGAATATAAATATAATTAACATATTTTTTAACAATACAAATCAGGATCTGTGATTTGACAATTTTCCTAGTATCATTTTCTTAATTTGTATATATATATATATATGTGTATTTTCAGTCAAATGAAGTCAAAAATTCATATGGCATGGAGCTAGAAGGGCTTAAGCGTGGACTGCAGTTCTTGACCAATGAAGGCATTACTGTTACAGATTTAGTAACGGATCGACACAGCCAGATCAAGAAGTACATATGAATGGATCATCCAAGTATCAACCATTGGTTTGATGTTTGGCATGTAGCAAAAGGTAATAAAACAATGACGATTAAGCTTTTTTAAAAGGAATTTTAAGTGAATCTCATGTCATATAGAAGGTTAAAATCTTAAGAAATGAATTATATTTAGACATCAAATGCACAAATTTAGAATCATGCTTCCTTTATTCGTAATTACATTTTAGTGTAAAAGTTTGGTTCCTGGATATTTAATTTTGTGGTGTTGTCCAAAATTTGAAGATTTTGCCTTGATAAAGATATCTTACTGAGGTTCTTTAAGATATCTTTGTGCATTTATTATGCTTATTTAAATATAAGTTAGTATTAATTTATAAATCAAAAGCACTCTTGGTTGAGAGTTAGAAACCCTTCTTGGTTGAGAGTTAGAAACCCTCTTGGGGCCATTTCCAGGTACTGGCCATAGGTCGGTGGTTTTCTTCATGTATTCCAAGTCCTTAAATGACCTTATAATTAGCTGTTAATATAATATGAAATAAAATCCTTCAAAAGTATCAATCTAACTTATAAAACTATTGTTCCCTAGAGGTATACAAGAAGCTTGAAGCTGCTGGGAAAAATATGTCACCAGCCTATTGGACGGTGGGCAAGATCAATCAGCAATGACCTTTACTGGTGTGCTGGCAGCAGCAATGGGAACGGAGAGCTTGTGAAGCAGAAGTGGATCAGTATTATGAACCACATAGCAGATATACATGTAGGTCATGGTGACCTATTCCCAGAGTGTTTACATGGTGACTTGGACATATCTTGGATAAAGAAAGGTAATTAACCAACTATAAAGTAAAATAATTTGGGTATACAGTTATATATATCTGCAATAGCTTTTATTTTTTATCACATTTTTGAAATTGAACCTCATAAGATTATCTAAAATATTTATAAATACAATGAAACTACCATATAAAGTCCAGTTAGTGATCACAGTACAAAAGTGTCAAAAAAAAAAAAAAAAAAAAATCCAAGGATTCAGTAATATCAGTCTATGTAAAAAATAAAATGTCTATAAAAATAATTAGTTGTTTGTGTACACACTGAGGTAAATATGAACCAAAATTGTGTTCTTTTAATTATATACTTATGCATTTTGTAGAAATGTATAAATATGTATACATGTATTGTTTCATATATTATATTTTATTTTCAGACAGCAAGCAGTACAAAGAGGTAGAACAGGTTGTCCTTGGTAGGCTCCTACTGGCTGATATTCAGAAGTTGTCCCCTGGTGAGCAGACTTCCAGTTTGGAATCATCCCACAACATTGTTTGTGACTTTGCTCCAAAGTCTGTTCACCACTTCTATGACCAGATGAAATCCAGGTATGCATGTGATGCACTTTTGTTTGATAAGTTTTTTATTCAAAAATCACATTGCTTGAGACACTTAATTTAAAAAGTCATGTTTGACCTTTGAACTCTATGTACAGGTATATAAGGTTAGGTTGTAAGACACAGTAACAATTTATTTAAATCGTACTGTTGTCCTTAAAATGTTAAACTTTTCAATTTTTAATTTGTTTTCTAGAATATACTTGGCTGGACTGCATTTTTAGGGCCATAGCACTTGGTAAAGATGGCAAAGGACAATACAGGATATCTTTCCCAAAAGGGCGAAGAGGGGACCCTGTACCCAAAGAAGTAAAGGTCAAACAGAATTATGGTAAATAAGCTTTATGAATGCTTTTTGCCAACATATACTGAAAACAAACAAAGTGAAATGATTATTTTAATTTTATTTCCATTTTATTGATACTGATATGGAAATAAAGCATTTACAGTACATGTCTGGGGGTAACAAGTCATTATATGATGTTACATATCATATATTACATATTATCTGTTCATGATACATATAAATCATTTGATTCATTTTCAGACTATGTCATTGAACTCATGGAGGGAGTGGTATCGAGGAGAGAACTCTTCATAAGTTACTCTAAAGCAGGACAAGCCAGGAATGAAGAAATGGAACTTCCCCCACCATCCATAGCATCAAAGCATCGCCAAGCCTTGCCAGACTTTGATGCAAACCTGGTCATAGAGAAGCACTGTCGAAGATTCAACAGCAGTGTCTGCATTCCTAACATTTAGGATATTTAAAACCTAAATATGCCTGAAGGGAATGCTTTCCTTATAGCTGTTACAACACATGATGATATGTTTCTTCCCTAGCAGCTTCCATGTCCATCGAATGAACCTGCGATATGGTATTATGTCGATATAGTCTGAAAGGAAACGAGGGAGAAATAACTATGACACTATATATTGACAATAAAGATAACATTGAAAATTAAATATGTAGTACGCTATATGCATGGGTGATGCAAGTTATACATTGGAAGATATTTAGAAAGTGTTATCCATATATTTACAGATAGTTTATAGTATTTTTCTAAACTTGTGCAGACGTTTAACATTTTGTAGTCTTTACTGCTATACATGTGTACATACTTGTGCAGTTTTTCTTCTTCAACTGGACCATCGTCATCAACGTATTCAGAAAAAAACATGTTTCAAATACATGGATATTTGTACAATTAGCTGTGAATCCCTCATGTTGAGTTATACAGGGAAGCCCTTCTAGCTTTTCTTCAAGAAGTATAGCCATGTCAGCACAACACTTTCTATCCTCGTGTCAGAGTAGCCATTACTGTGCAATTTCTACAGGAGCACCTGAACAAGTGATCAATTTTCATAGTATATAACATTGAAATTATGTACATTTATGTATATCAGTTCTGTATTATAAGTGATAATCTGAGACAGCTCTCTGTACATAACACCCATTCAAAATTTGTCTTGGGGTCTGTAGATAACCCTATTTATTATTGTCAGAGATCTGTAAATCTGTACATAACATCTGTTATTTATTATTGTCAGAGATCTGTAAATCTGTACATAACATCTGTTATTAATTATTGTCAGAGATCTGTAGATCTGTACATAACATCTGTTATTTATTATTGTCAGAGATTTCTGTAAATCTGTACATAACACCTGTTATTTATTATTGTCAGAGATCTGTAAATCTGTACATAACATATGTTATTTATTATTGTCAGAGATCTGTAAATCTGTACATAACATCTGTTATTAATTATTGTCAGAGATATGTAGATCTGTACATAACATCTGTTATTTATTATTGTCAGAGATCTGTAAATCTGTACATAACACCTGTTACTTATTAATGTCAGAGATCTGTAAATCTGTACATAACACCTGTTACTTATTATTGTCAGAGATCTGTAATTCTGTACATAACACCTGTTATTTATTATTGTCAGATATTTCTGTAAATCTGTACATAACACTTGTTATTTATTTTTGTCTGAGATTTCTGTAAATCTGTACATAACATCTGTTATCTATTATTGTCAGAGATATGTAAATCTGTACAAAACATCTGTTATTTATCATTGTTAGAGATCTGTAAATCTGTACATAACAACTGTTATTTATTTTTGTCTGAAATTTCTGTAAATCTGTACATAACATCTGTTATCTATTATTGTCAGAGATATGTAAATCTGTACATGTCACATGTTATTTATTATTGTCTGTGCTTTCTGTAAATCTGTACATAACACCTGTTATTCATTTATGAGAGTTGTGTATAGATGGATATCATTATACAGCTGGTCTGTCATTCATGGTAGATGTCTTATAGCTGTACACGCATTGTACGTACATGCTAATAAATGTGTGTTCATACTTCAGTGAGTACACTGTATATACACCAGATAGTTTAACTTTGTTTTCAATCACAATAAATGATAAGTTTAATATGTTTGAAACATTTGTTGGTCGTGAATTGAACCCTTTCCATGAAACATGTCTAAAAATTGTCAATCTAAATGGACATGGATGTCAGACTGAAGGCACATGTCTTGTTATCATAATTAACTACAGCTACATGTAGTAGGCGAAGTCACTAATGGTCCGAGTTCGCAAAACGTCCGACTTGGTATAGTCCGAGTAAAGTTTTTATTTATTTATTTTTTTACCCTCATTTCTTTTTAAATATCGTGGCGATTTCTTTTATAACAAATGCATAATCTACTTTAAATCCATTTTATTTCACCGTCAGCCAATGTAAAATGATTGATTTTTTTAACGTAACGAATACGTATCAAATATAAACTAACCAGCTGTACAGTAGGCCTAAACATTTTGATGTTCGTCCACTTCTCCGTCGCTGAAGTCACTGATTCGAATTCGTCACTCAATTCAGACGAATCAGTTGAGGGAAGGTCCTGCTGGTCTTTGACACTAGGTTAGTACATGTACGGCTGGATTTCAAACGTAAAAGAAACAAACTTCTGGTATTTCATGATCGCTACACGGAGAGTCCATATTGTTTCCACAGTAAACGTTGTCTCGATCGCGGGAAAGCTTGATAATTGGCATAGATGACGTCACAATCCCGATTGTTGTTGGTCGTATCAGGGGCGATAAGCGATGTCAGGTAAAGGACGAGAGGCGTTGAAGTCGCTCTCATTTACAACACATTTAGATGAAAATACGTGTTTACTGCAGGTATTTCAATTAAAATCATTTAAATAACAACAATATTTACAGAAATAAATCAAAAAAACGTATATTTAAAATCTGTTTTTATCCCCTTTTAAGGACAGTGAAGATCTTGAATACCAAAATGAAGATTAAGACTAAATTTGAAATACGCACGTATATCAAACCAACTGGCTAGATATATTGAGTTCGTTATGTCTGGCATTTTAAAAGGCAGACCATACTGTATACCAATCAATTGTTTGAAATGTCAAAAGGTTTGTGCCCGCTGAATTCCATTTCCTGACATCTGATAAATAGGCCAAATTTAGTCTTGAAGTAGAAATTATTAATGATTGAGCGAGACTAATTATCTGGTCAAAACCTCAGTGATTAAAGCACCAACAAATAAACTATGCCATGTTGGTAGCTCAATAGATTGTTTTCGTCTAATCAGCCTAGATAAAGACACAAAAAAAACGACTATATAATTAATTTTCCATTGTTTCTACGCAGAATGCGGCTTTCTGATTCGTTGAGATTTTTGTTTCATACCACTATGGAAAAAAATCCGGGAATGGCGCGAAAAATGTTACGTCACAATACGACAATTGTCGTAGCGTATTGATTTTAGAAAAATAACCCCATACCAAACCAGTAAAATTGTACATAAAACAGGTTTTAAATTAGTAGCGGATTCGTACAGTTTGCAAAAAAATCTTGTTTTCATACCCCGATGAAACTAAAAAAAATGCTATCAATGCTTAAATGAAGGATTAAATGTCATATTTGCGAATATGCGAAGTAACTTTTATGTAAGTATCTTACTTGTGACAAGTAGAAATTCATTAGGGATACGTACACTTGATTTTGTAATGTAGATTGATATACTTTATAAGAATAAGTGTCTTTAATACATAAATATTATTGTCAGTAAATATTTTTAGTTACTGAAGATAGATCACATGATCACCTACATATTTATTATTAATTAACGCTAATAAATATATATTTATATATATAGTAATGATAATAAAAAACACAAACCAGAAATTCACACTAGCGCTTTCACATGATTTGAGAGCAAGCTCTTCAGGTGTAATGCTCAAAGCATGTGAAAGCGCTAGTGTGAATTTCTGGTTTGTGTTTTTTTTTATTATTATTACTATGTATATCCATCACAGGGACATAATATATTTTTAATTATATATATATATTATTTTTCCTTTAGATTATTCATTGACAGTAGCGTATTACCCTCGTATGGCCTATTTTTACCGGATTTGATGTCGCTTATGAATATCTTTGGGCAGGATGTAAGTAAACGCGTATCTTTGGCTCATGTATTTGACAAATATGATACTCTTGATGTTTTCATTAACAAACGATGTCTCCATTATTTTACAGCTTTAATTAATTATCATATATTACGTTCACTTATATTTTCTTTAACACATTTCACAACTGATGGTATATCATTGTAACGTCAGGGGCCAAACTGTTTCGTAGATAACACTCATTAAAATTTCGATATAAACAGTTTGATTATGGGTACATACATTTTTAAGGAAAGGACTATTTACGTGAAAGTTAATTCATTTTTGTAACATAGGAGCGCAATACTGTAAAAGTGGAAATATTCGCAGTGTGGAAATTTTCGTTTATTTCGCTATCAGTAAATCTCCACGAAAATTTCCACACGCGAATATATTAACATATAAAAATACTAAATATAAAATATACAAGTTTGCGCAAAAATATCTTGACGGCGCGAAAATATCCACACCGCGAACACTTTGGAAGCTGGCTAAGCGAAAATTTCCACGCGCGAAAATATCCACTTTTACAGTATTATAAAGATGTAATGCTAACTTTGTTAAAATAGATATGTCTACTAATCAAATAAAAATAGTACATAGTTCTGAATGTATTGTATGCAGTAAATAACAATAGTCACAGCGGTGTTTTGATTGATTTACAATATTATATAATCATAAGCATGTATCGGTGTCTCAAAAAACAAAACATTATAAAAATAATGTTAAAACATATTGTATATCATAACAATATACGCCAGTGAACCTAATACCAGGTTGACGTGTGTAACAGCTGAAGTAATCAATCCATAGTTTCTCATCTAAAACCAACACAAACAGACAACATTAATCCTCGTTATAAAATGTGTTTAGAGTAATTGGCTTGTGTACCATAACGTCATTTCTGCCTCGGTCTAAGTTTGTGTTGTAGTTCCACTATTGTAAGATGGAAAAACATCATAAAAATACATATACTATGGCTTGCATTCTTGGTCATGCTTAATTGGTTTTTCCCCTTTTTGTGTGGAAATACTTATTCCCATTTTCCTATAATAATTGTCTCGTCATAGATTCTGCCAATTCGAGACAAAATGAAGAGTAAGAAGAACTTCGACGGCTGGAATGGCGTGTTAGGACTTGCACTAGTGAATGTCACCTGTTTCCATGTTTTTTGTGGTTTTTACGGATACTTGAAATTTGGAGAAATGACCAAAGTGAATTATTTGTTGAACCTTCAAGGTGACGAATGGTAAGTGTAATTAGAGGTTAATTGGTTATCATTATAAGGTGGTTGATATCTACGGAAGCGTATATAGCACACGAAAGAAAAAAATATATTATGTTTATTCTGCTCGGGCAGAATAAAAAAAAGTATCCCCGGGCAGAATAATTAAACTTCAAATTTAATCAGAGAAAGAGTGGGTTTCATTCAATTATGAGTATACCTTCAATGGAGATGGATCGACATGAATACATTCGTGTATATTTTGCTGTCGGATATAGCCAGAAAGAAATATTGGCGTGTCTAGCACATAACTACAGAATGATTATAAGTCAAAGACATCTACGTCGATTGTTGAAACAACAAGGTTTCCGGAGAAGAAATCACCAAACGGATTTGCTAACAGTTGCGCTGTATCTAGAAGAGCAGCTGCAGGGTTGTGGTCAGCTATATGGGTCTAGATGGATGTACCATAGATATTTTCAGCAAGGATTTGTTGTAAGTCAACATTCAGTTAGCATTATAAGGAAGCTTCTTGACCAGAAGGCGTAGAAACGCGGAAGAAACGCAGATTGGTTGGCTGTCAGTACAGGAGTAATGAACCGAACGAGACATGGCATATGGACGGGTATGATAAACTCAAGCCATTCGGCATAGCTATCAGTGGCTGCATAGACGGTTTTTTCGAGACTGTTTACAATACAAACAATAACCCAATATTGATTTTGGGCTACTGAAATGTGCGATATTCGAAAACAGCGGATTTCCAAGAAATCTCTGATAGGGACACCGAAAACCGTTTTGTAGAACAAGCACAAACATTTCTCCGTAGACACGGTACATACTGAATTGCCAGTGAAAGAAGTTTCCTGTATGGTACTGGCGTCACCAATCAAAGGATCGAAGCGTGGTGGAGCTTTCTAAGAAAGAAATGCATACAATATTATATGGATATCTTAAAAACACCAAAAGAAGACGGGTTATTCACTGGCGATCAACTGGACTAGGCTCTAGTCCGATTTTGCTTTATGAGAATGACCCAGGTAAATATATTTTATATACAATCCCACATCCCCTCTCTTTGTCTTAAATTCTCTCTATGTAATATGGATTTTGCAGTAAATGTTATCATTATGATTCAGATTTGACGGTAGTCAATTGTAATGTTTGGATTTAGGAAGCATTGTCAATGGTTTTAAAACTTTTCAGTAGTCTATCTGAATAAAACAGAGATTTGAATCTTCATGTGGCATTCTTTGAAATATACTTTTTTGCAAATGTTTAAAAGATTTTTTTAAGTTTTAAATACGACGACCTACTTTATATCATACTCGTATATAGGTATCATTAAATGCGTGTTTCCGTCATTGTTTCAGGACGACATGAGCCAGAAGCAACACATGTGCATAAAATGCCAGCTGATAAGACAATAAACCGACCAGCAGGTTGTCCAATACTCATGTATTCCCTCAGGGAATTGCATGGAATGAATGACAAGCTCATTGATTTAGGTGATGTTCGTGAATGTGAAACTGCCTGTACAAGGAAGACTGTCCCTGCGATCACGACGTGTTTCTGGTAGTTTCTATCCTGATGGAAGAGCATGACTGGTGTGTTCCAAGTAACGGATACGAAACAGCACAACTGAACGTTAATCTACGAGAGCAGATATTGAACGAACTTCAGTAATACATAGTTTAAAACGGCATGCCGTTATATAAGACAAAATAAATGAAAAAGATATCCCCGAAGGAAAACGTTCATAACGATTAACGATTATATTGAAAGTCATAAATGTTGTGTTTCACAAAAATGAAGGTTAAACGTATTTAGACAACAAACATATATATGCAATATGCATTTTTAAAGTATTTGATTCCTGAGACCTAAAGAGAGTGGCAGAGTGAATTGTCTGATTAACACAATATTGGTCATTTGCGGTCGAACCTTTTTTTTCTGGTCGAGGTAATCATAGTGCACGAGGAAAACCATCCATCTAAGGCGGATTCCTTATATCAAGCTAAGCAATATATCTAATGACAAAATTAGTATCATTATGGATTGGATTCGAACCTGGACAGAGGAACCCTAGTGGTTTAGATACTTCATATTTTCATTGAATGGTTATTGTACTCATTTCATGGTAATCTCCACCTCTGGGTTGTGAGTTCGAAACCTACGTGGGGAAGTTGCCAGGTACTGACCGTAGGCCGCTGATTTTTCTCCGGGTAAATAGGCTTTCCGCCATCTCAAAAAAAAAAAAAAAAAAAAAAAAAAAAACTGGCACGTCCTTAAATGACACTGGGTGTTAATAGGACGTTTAACAAAAACAAACAAACAAATCATGGTAATATAAGATTGATATGACAAAACCTTGCTGTTTTGCAACAGTCATCTTATTGAATAGCCCGCCGACCACACGTACTGAATTTTTAATAATGCCATTTTCTATAGGTATATCTACTTCCCTCAAACACTTAACCCTAACTGAACCTATGCAGTTTGCTAAAGTTTGATTTCTTCCATAACCGAACTGTGACACTCCGTGAATAAATAGCATATATATATATATATTATTTGGAACGGAAGGTGAAAATATAGGATGTCATTTTTCCAAATAACGTGCTGCATTCATCGAGTTGAAAACCTATTTTGCATTAGAAACAGTACATAAGGGACATACATCATGCAGGTAGAGAGTTCTTTGCGATAATTACTTCCGAAGTTTCAAAACACGACCCAAGACGTCGTTCCATCTGGTCTAAATCCTATAATATTTAATATTTTGTATAGTTCTTTCTTCCGTGAAGATGTTGATGATGGTAAAGTCATAATCGTACACTCGTTGGTTGGCCAACTTTTAATTATCGTTTACGTTCATACATAAACATACAAACAAACAAACATAGTTCCAATAGTAGTGAAATGACTTATCCTGGGCTACCGCCCAGGACATTGTCTTGGATTAGCCCGTTGACCGCCTCCCTACTACTGCCCTGTACTGCTTAATATGTGGTCCTTAAATACCAAAGATACACATGTCCAGTAGTCTACGTGGCATGGTGATATAAACATTTACGTAATATTGTTAGATAATACATGCTAGCGCCAGGTATTTAACCTTATGCCCCTGGCACTTAATATAGTTAACAGACATGTGGTCAATATAAATTAGATAACCTAGCTTACTTCATGTCTGGTAAATATCTGGCTGTCTGACTATGCATATACACGCCAATAATTTTATCTATTTAAATTAAGCATTTTTTAAATACAACATGTTTCGGTATAATCCCTCATGATTTCTGGCGTTATATATGTTGCGGTTACAAAAGTGATCACTTAAAACAAGATTCATATCATCTTTGCAAATTGGCATGGCAAATGAAGAAAAAAAACGCTATGAATTCAGGCATTGCGGCCATCTACATGCGACGTGTATAATACTAATGCCGATTGTGTCATAAATGCACGGTATAATTTCTTGAGCAATTGATGTAAATGAAGAAAATATCACACACGGGAGTGTCAGGCATTAGGGTTAAAAATACAAATGTATATGCGTGTTATCTTCCTCACACCGTACAACCGGTGTAATGTTAAAAATTGACCCCATTGAATACTGACCCCGTTAAAAACTAGTAAGCATTTCGTAACTCCGTATCCATTGAGACCCTTTAAGTAGTCGGATGGAATCCCCCACAGCTATACTGAGACCGAGACATGTATACTTAATGACCAGTTCCATTAAGTATACGCCTAGAAAGTCACTACCCGATAAAGGCCCAAGTCCGTATCCTGTATGCAAGATCTTAAAACAAATTACAACTTATTCACAACCAGGTTACTGGTCACTTTGATACTCACCGACAAACAGCACGCGAAGAGATCTTTTGAGACCAAACTAGTTATCACCATAGATGACAATTCGAGACAAAATGAAGAGTAAGAAGAACTTCGACGGCTGGAATGGCGTGTTAGGACTTGCACTAGTGATTGTCACCTGTTTCCATGTTTTTTGTGTTTTTTACGGATACTTGAAATTTGGAGAAATGACCAAAGTGAATTATTTGTTGAACCTTCAAGGTGACGAATGGTAAGTGTAATTAGAGGTTAATTGGTTATCATTATAAGGTGGTTGATATCTACGGAAGCGTATATAGCACACGAAAGAAAAAAATATATTATGTTTATTCTGCTCGGGCAGAATAAAAAAAAGTATCCCCGGGCAGAATAATTAAACTTCAAATTTAATCAGAGAAAGAGTGGGTTTCATTCAATTATGAGTATACCTTCAATGGAGATGGATCGACATGAATACATTCGTGTATATTTTGCTGTCGGATATAGCCAGAAAGAAATATTGGCGTGTCTAGCACATAACTACAGAATGATTATAAGTCAAAGACATCTACGTCGATTGTTGAAACAACAAGGTTTCCGGAGAAGAAATCACCAAACGGATTTGCTAACAGTTGCGCTGTATCTAGAAGAGCAGCTGCAGGGTTGTGGTCAGCTATATGGGTCTAGATGGATGTACCATAGATATTTTCAGCAAGGATTTGTTGTAAGTCAACATTCAGTTAGCATTATAAGGAAGCTTCTTGACCAGAAGGCGTAGAAACGCGGAAGAAACGCAGATTGGTTGGCTGTCAGTACAGGAGTAATGAACCGAACGAGACATGGCATATGGACGGGTATGATAAACTCAAGCCATTCGGCATAGCTATCAGTGGCTGCATAGACGGTTTTTTCGAGACTGTTTACAATACAAACAATAACCCAATATTGATTTTGGGCTACTGAAATGTGCGATATTCGAAAACAGCGGATTTCCAAGAAATCGCTGATAGGGACACCGAAAACCGTTTTGTAGAACAAGCACAAACATTTCTCCGTAGACACGGTACATACTGAATTGCCAGTGAAAGAAGTTTCCTGTATGGTACTAGCGTCACCAATCAAAGGATCGAAGCGTGGTGGAGCTTTCTAAGAAAGAAATGCATACAATATTATATGGATATCTTAAAAACACCAAAAGAAGACGGGTTATTCACTGGCGATCAACTGGACTAGGCTCTAGTCCGATTTTGCTTTATGAGAATGACCCAGGTAAATATATTTTATATACAATCCCACATCCCCTCTCTTTGTCTTAAATTCTCTCTATGTAATATGGATTTTGCAGTAAATGTTATCATTATGATTCAGATTTGACGGTAGTCAATTGTAATGTTTGGATTTAGGAAGCATTGTCAATGGTTTTAAAACTTTTCAGTAGTCTATCTGAATAAAACAGAGATTTGAATCTTCATGTGGCATTCTTTGAAATATATTTTTTTGCAAATGTTTAAAAGATTTTTTTAAGTTTTAAATACGACGACCTACTTTATATCATACTCGTATATAGGTATCATTAAATGCGTGTTTCCGTCATTGTTTCAGGACGACATGAGCCAGAAGCAACACATGTGCATAAAATGCCAGCTGATAAGACAATAAACCGACCAGCAGGTTGTCCAATACTCATGTATTCCCTCAGGGAATTGCATGGAATGAATGACAAGCTCATTGATTTAGGTGATGTTCGTGAATGTGAAACTGCCTGTACAAGGAAGACTGTCCCTGCGATCACGACGTGTTTCTGGTAGTTTCTATCCTGATGGAAGAGCATGACTGGTGTGTTCCAAGTAACGGATACGAAACAGCACAACTGAACGTTAATCTACGAGAGCAGATATTGAACGAACTTCAGTAATACATAGTTTAAAACGGCATGCCGTTATATAAGACAAAATAAATGAAAAAGATATCCCCGAAGGAAAACGTTCATAACGATTAACGATTATATTGAAAGTCATAAATGTTGTGTTTCACAAAAATGAAGGTTAAACGTATTTAGACAACAAACATATATATGCAATATGCATTTTTAAAGTATTTGATTCCTGAGACCTAAAGAGAGTGGCAGAGTGAATTGTCTGATTAACACAATATTGGTCATTTGCGGTCGAACCTTTTTTTTCTGGTCGAGGTAATCATAGTGCACGAGGAAAACCATCCATCTAAGGCGGATTCCTTATATCAAGCTAAGCAATATATCTAATGACAAAATTAGTATCATTATGGATTGGATTCGAACCTGGACAGAGGA
Organism: Pecten maximus; assembly: GCF_902652985.1. NCBI lineage: Eukaryota > Metazoa > Mollusca > Bivalvia > Pectinida > Pectinidae > Pecten > Pecten maximus. The sequence continues at coordinate 6,823,797 of NC_047031.1, read as the reverse complement.
ACCCTAGTGGTTTAGATACTTCATATTTTCATTGAATGGTTATTGTACTCATTTCATGGTAATCTCCACCTCTGGGTTGTGAGTTCGAAACCTACGTGGGGAAGTTGCCAGGTACTGACCGTAGGCCGCTGATTTTTCTCCGGGTAAATAGGCTTTCCGCCATCTCCAAAAAAAAACAACAAAAAAAAAAAAAAAAAAAAAAACTGGCACGTCCTTAAATGACACTGGGTGTTAATAGGACGTTTAACAAAAACAAACAAACAAATCATGGTAATATAAGATTGATATGACAAAACCTTGCTGTTTTGCAACAGTCATCTTATTGAATAGCCCGCCGACCACACGTACTGAATTTTTAATAATGCCATTTTCTATAGGTATATCTACTTCCCTCAAACACTTAACCCTAACTGAACCTATGCAGTTTGCTAAAGTTTGATTTCTTCCATAACCGAACTGTGACACTCCGTGAATAAATAGCATATATATATATATATATTATTTGGAACGGAAGGTGAAAATATAGGATGTCATTTTTCCAAATAACGTGCTGCATTCATCGAGTTGAAAACCTATTTTGCATTAGAAACAGTACATAAGGGACATACATCATGCAGGTAGAGAGTTCTTTGCGATAATTACTTCCGAAGTTTCAAAACACGACCCAAGACGTCGTTCCATCTGGTCTAAATCCTATAATATTTAATATTTTGTATAGTTCTTTCTTCCGTGAAGATGTTGATGATGGTAAAGTCATAATCGTACACTCGTTGGTTGGCCAACTTTTAATTATCGTTTACGTTCATACATAAACATACAAACAAACAAACATAGTTCCAATAGTAGTGAAATGACTTATCCTGGGCTACCGCCCAGGACATTGTCTTGGATTAGCCCGTTGACCGCCTCCCTACTACTGCCCTGTACTGCTTAATATGTGGTCCTTAAATACCAAAGATACACATGTCCAGTAGTCTACGTGGCATGGTGATATAAACATTTACGTAATATTGTTAGATAATACATGCTAGCGCCAGGTATTTAACCTTATGCCCCTGGCACTTAATATAGTTAACAGACATGTGGTCAATATAAATTAGATAACCTAGCTTACTTCATGTCTGGTAAATATCTGGCTGTCTGACTATGCATATACACGCCAATAATTTTATCTATTTAAATTAAGCATTTTTTAAATACAACATGTTTCGGTATAATCCCTCATGATTTCTGGCGTTATATATGTTGCGGTTACAAAAGTGATCACTTAAAACAAGATTCATATCATCTTTGCAAATTGGCATGGCAAATGAAGAAAAAAACGCTATGAATTCAGGCATTGCGGCCATCTACATGCGACGTGTATAATACTAATGCCGATTGTGTCATAAATGCACGGTATAATTTCTTGAGCAATTGATGTAAATGAAGAAAATATCACACACGGGAGTGTCAGGCATTAGGGTTAAAAATACAAATGTATATGCGTGTTATCTTCCTCACACCGTACAACCGGTGTAATGTTAAAAATTGACCCCATTGAATACTGACCCCGTTAAAAACTAGTAAGCATTTCGTAACTCCGTATCCATTGAGACCCTTTAAGTAGTCGAATGGAATCCCCCACAGCTATACTGAGACCGAGACATGTATACTTAATGACCAGTTCCATTAAGTATACGCCTAGAAAGTCACTACCCGATAAAGGCCCAAGTCCGTATCCTGTATGCAAGATCTTAAAACAAATTACAACTTATTCACAACCAGGTTACTGGTCACTTTGATACTCACCGACAAACAGCACGCGAAGAGATCTTTTGAGACCAAACTAGTTATCACCATAGATGACAATTCGAGACAAAATGAAGAGTAAGAAGAACTTCGACGGCTGGAATGGCGTGTTAGGACTTGCACTAGTGATTGTCACCTGTTTCCATGTTTTTTGTGTTTTTTACGGATACTTGAAATTTGGAGAAATGACCAAAGTGAATTATTTGTTGAACCTTCAAGGTGACGAATGGTAAGTGTAATTAGAGGTTAATTGGTTATCATTATAAGGTGGTTGATATCTACGGAAGCGTATATAGCACACGAAAGAAAAAAATATATTATGTTTATTCTGCTCGGGCAGAATAAAAAAAAGTATCCCCGGGCAGAATAATTAAACTTCAAATTTAATCAGAGAAAGAGTGGGTTTCATTCAATTATGAGTATACCTTCAATGGAGATGGATCGACATGAATACATTCGTGTATATTTTGCTGTCGGATATAGCCAGAAAGAAATATTGGCGTGTCTAGCACATAACTACAGAATGATTATAAGTCAAAGACATCTACGTCGATTGTTGAAACAACAAGGTTTCCGGAGAAGAAATCACCAAACGGATTTGCTAACAGTTGCGCTGTATCTAGAAGAGCAGCTGCAGGGTTGTGGTCAGCTATATGGGTCTAGATGGATGTACCATAGATATTTTCAGCAAGGATTTGTTGTAAGTCAACATTCAGTTAGCATTATAAGGAAGCTTCTTGACCAGAAGGCGTAGAAACGCGGAAGAAACGCAGATTGGTTGGCTGTCAGTACAGGAGTAATGAACCGAACGAGACATGGCATATGGACGGGTATGATAAACTCAAGCCATTCGGCATAGCTATCAGTGGCTGCATAGACGGTTTTTTCGAGACTGTTTACAATACAAACAATAACCCAATATTGATTTTGGGCTACTGAAATGTGCGATATTCGAAAACAGCGGATTTCCAAGAAATCGCTGATAGGGACACCGAAAACCGTTTTGTAGAACAAGCACAAACATTTCTCCGTAGACACGGTACATACTGAATTGCCAGTGAAAGAAGTTTCCTGTATGGTACTAGCGTCACCAATCAAAGGATCGAAGCGTGGTGGAGCTTTCTAAGAAAGAAATGCATACAATATTATATGGATATCTTAAAAACACCAAAAGAAGACGGGTTATTCACTGGCGATCAACTGGACTAGGCTCTAGTCCGATTTTGCTTTATGAGAATGACCCAGGTAAATATATTTTATATACAATCCCACATCCCCTCTCTTTGTCTTAAATTCTCTCTATGTAATATGGATTTTGCAGTAAATGTTATCATTATGATTCAGATTTGACGGTAGTCAATTGTAATGTTTGGATTTAGGAAGCATTGTCAATGGTTTTAAAACTTTTCAGTAGTCTATCTGAATAAAACAGAGATTTGAATCTTCATGTGGCATTCTTTGAAATATATTTTTTGCAAATGTTTAAAAGATTTTTTTAAGTTTTAAATACGACGACCTACTTTATATCATACTCGTATATAGGTATCATTAAATGCGTGTTTCCGTCATTGTTTCAGGACGACATGAGCCAGAAGCAACACATGTGCATAAAATGCCAGCTGATAAGACAATAAACCGACCAGCAGGTTGTCCAATACTCATGTATTCCCTCAGGGAATTGCATGGAATGAATGACAAGCTCATTGATTTAGGTGATGTTCGTGAATGTGAAACTGCCTGTACAAGGAAGACTGTCCCTGCGATCACGACGTGTTTCTGGTAGTTTCTATCCTGATGGAAGAGCATGACTGGTGTGTTCCAAGTAACGGATACGAAACAGCACAACTGAACGTTAATCTACGAGAGCAGATATTGAACGAACTTCAGTAATACATAGTTTAAAACGGCATGCCGTTATATAAGACAAAATAAATGAAAAAGATATCCCCGAAGGAAAACGTTCATAACGATTAACGATTATATTGAAAGTCATAAATGTTGTGTTTCACAAAAATGAAGGTTAAACGTATTTAGACAACAAACATATATATGCAATATGCATTTTTAAAGTATTTGATTCCTGAGACCTAAAGAGAGTGGCAGAGTGAATTGTCTGATTAACACAATATTGGTCATTTGCGGTCGAACCTTTTTTTTCTGGTCGAGGTAATCATAGTGCACGAGGAAAACCATCCATCTAAGGCGGATTCCTTATATCAAGCTAAGCAATATATCTAATGACAAAATTAGTATCATTATGGATTGGATTCGAACCTGGACAGAGGAACCCTAGTGGTTTAGATACTTCATATTTTCATTGAATGGTTATTGTACTCATTTCATGGTAATCTCCACCTCTGGGTTGTGAGTTCGAAACCTACGTGGGGAAGTTGCCAGGTACTGACCGTAGGCCGCTGATTTTTCTCCGGGTAAATAGGCTTTCCGCCATCTCCAAAAAAAAACAACAAAAAAAAAAAAAAAAAAAAAAAACTGGCACGTCCTTAAATGACACTGGGTGTTAATAGGACGTTTAACAAAAACAAACAAACAAATCATGGTAATATAAGATTGATATGACAAAACCTTGCTGTTTTGCAACAGTCATCTTATTGAATAGCCCGCCGACCACACGTACTGAATTTTTAATAATGCCATTTTCTATAGGTATATCTACTTCCCTCAAACACTTAACCCTAACTGAACCTATGCAGTTTGCTAAAGTTTGATTTCTTCCATAACCGAACTGTGACACTCCGTGAATAAATAGCATATATATATATATATATTATTTGGAACGGAAGGTGAAAATATAGGATGTCATTTTTCCAAATAACGTGCTGCATTCATCGAGTTGAAAACCTATTTTGCATTAGAAACAGTACATAAGGGACATACATCATGCAGGTAGAGAGTTCTTTGCGATAATTACTTCCGAAGTTTCAAAACACGACCCAAGACGTCGTTCCATCTGGTCTAAATCCTATAATATTTAATATTTTGTATAGTTCTTTCTTCCGTGAAGATGTTGATGATGGTAAAGTCATAATCGTACACTCGTTGGTTGGCCAACTTTTAATTATCGTTTACGTTCATACATAAACATACAAACAAACAAACATAGTTCCAATAGTAGTGAAATGACTTATCCTGGGCTACCGCCCAGGACATTGTCTTGGATTAGCCCGTTGACCGCCTCCCTACTACTGCCCTGTACTGCTTAATATGTGGTCCTTAAATACCAAAGATACACATGTCCAGTAGTCTACGTGGCATGGTGATATAAACATTTACGTAATATTGTTAGATAATACATGCTAGCGCCAGGTATTTAACCTTATGCCCCTGGCACTTAATATAGTTAACAGACATGTGGTCAATATAAATTAGATAACCTAGCTTACTTCATGTCTGGTAAATATCTGGCTGTCTGACTATGCATATACACGCCAATAATTTTATCTATTTAAATTAAGCATTTTTTAAATACAACATGTTTCGGTATAATCCCTCATGATTTCTGGCGTTATATATGTTGCGGTTACAAAAGTGATCACTTAAAACAAGATTCATATCATCTTTGCAAATTGGCATGGCAAATGAAGAAAAAAACGCTATGAATTCAGGCATTGCGGCCATCTACATGCGACGTGTATAATACTAATGCCGATTGTGTCATAAATGCACGGTATAATTTCTTGAGCAATTGATGTAAATGAAGAAAATATCACACACGGGAGTGTCAGGCATTAGGGTTAAAAATACAAATGTATATGCGTGTTATCTTCCTCACACCGTACAACCGGTGTAATGTTAAAAATTGACCCCATTGAATACTGACCCCGTTAAAAACTAGTAAGCATTTCGTAACTCCGTATCCATTGAGACCCTTTAAGTAGTCGGAATGGAATCCCCCACAGCTATACTGAGACCGAGACATGTATACTTAATGACCAGTTCCATTAAGTATACGCCTAGAAAGTCACTACCCGATAAAGGCCCAAGTCCGTATCCTGTATGCAAGATCTTAAAACAAATTACAACTTATTCACAACCAGGTTACTGGTCACTTTGATACTCACCGACAAACAGCACGCGAAGAGATCTTTTGAGACCAAACTAGTTATCACCATAGATGACAATTCGAGACAAAATGAAGAGTAAGAAGAACTTCGACGGCTGGAATGGCGTGTTAGGACTTGCACTAGTGATTGTCACCTGTTTCCATGTTTTTTGTGTTTTTACGGATACTTGAAATTTGGAGAAATGACCAAAGTGAATTATTTGTTGAACCTTCAAGGTGACGAATGGTAAGTGTAATTAGAGGTTAATTGGTTATCATTATAAGGTGGTTGATATCTACGGAAGCGTATATAGCACACGAAAGAAAAAAATATATTATGTTTATTCTGCTCGGGCAGAATAAAAAAAAGTATCCCCGGGCAGAATAATTAAACTTCAAATTTAATCAGAGAAAGAGTGGGTTTCATTCAATTATGAGTATACCTTCAATGGAGATGGATCGACATGAATACATTCGTGTATATTTTGCTGTCGGATATAGCCAGAAAGAAATATTGGCGTGTCTAGCACATAACTACAGAATGATTATAAGTCAAAGACATCTACGTCGATTGTTGAAACAACAAGGTTTCCGGAGAAGAAATCACCAAACGGATTTGCTAACAGTTGCGCTGTATCTAGAAGAGCAGCTGCAGGGTTGTGGTCAGCTATATGGGTCTAGATGGATGTACCATAGATATTTTCAGCAAGGATTTGTTGTAAGTCAACATTCAGTTAGCATTATAAGGAAGCTTCTTGACCAGAAGGCGTAGAAACGCGGAAGAAACGCAGATTGGTTGGCTGTCAGTACAGGAGTAATGAACCGAACGAGACATGGCATATGGACGGGTATGATAAACTCAAGCCATTCGGCATAGCTATCAGTGGCTGCATAGACGGTTTTTTCGAGACTGTTTACAATACAAACAATAACCCAATATTGATTTTGGGCTACTGAAATGTGCGATATTCGAAAACAGCGGATTTCCAAGAAATCGCTGATAGGGACACCGAAAACCGTTTTGTAGAACAAGCACAAACATTTCTCCGTAGACACGGTACATACTGAATTGCCAGTGAAAGAAGTTTCCTGTATGGTACTAGCGTCACCAATCAAAGGATCGAAGCGTGGTGGAGCTTTCTAAGAAAGAAATGCATACAATATTATATGGATATCTTAAAAACACCAAAAGAAGACGGGTTATTCACTGGCGATCAACTGGACTAGGCTCTAGTCCGATTTTGCTTTATGAGAATGACCCAGGTAAATATATTTTATATACAATCCCACATCCCCTCTCTTTGTCTTAAATTCTCTCTATGTAATATGGATTTTGCAGTAAATGTTATCATTATGATTCAGATTTGACGGTAGTCAATTGTAATGTTTGGATTTAGGAAGCATTGTCAATGGTTTTAAAACTTTTCAGTAGTCTATCTGAATAAAACAGAGATTTGAATCTTCATGTGGCATTCTTTGAAATATATTTTTTTGCAAATGTTTAAAAGATTTTTTTAAGTTTTAAATACGACGACCTACTTTATATCATACTCGTATATAGGTATCATTAAATGCGTGTTTCCGTCATTGTTTCAGGACGACATGAGCCAGAAGCAACACATGTGCATAAAATGCCAGCTGATAAGACAATAAACCGACCAGCAGGTTGTCCAATACTCATGTATTCCCTCAGGGAATTGCATGGAATGAATGACAAGCTCATTGATTTAGGTGATGTTCGTGAATGTGAAACTGCCTGTACAAGGAAGACTGTCCCTGCGATCACGACGTGTTTCTGGTAGTTTCTATCCTGATGGAAGAGCATGACTGGTGTGTTCCAAGTAACGGATACGAAACAGCACAACTGAACGTTAATCTACGAGAGCAGATATTGAACGAACTTCAGTAATACATAGTTTAAAACGGCATGCCGTTATATAAGACAAAATAAATGAAAAAGATATCCCCGAAGGAAAACGTTCATAACGATTAACGATTATATTGAAAGTCATAAATGTTGTGTTTCACAAAAATGAAGGTTAAACGTATTTAGACAACAAACATATATATGCAATATGCATTTTTAAAGTATTTGATTCCTGAGACCTAAAGAGAGTGGCAGAGTGAATTGTCTGATTAACACAATATTGGTCATTTGCGGTCGAACCTTTTTTTTCTGGTCGAGGTAATCATAGTGCACGAGGAAAACCATCCATCTAAGGCGGATTCCTTATATCAAGCTAAGCAATATATCTAATGACAAAATTAGTATCATTATGGATTGGATTCGAACCTGGACAGAGGAACCCTAGTGGTTTAGATACTTCATATTTTCATTGAATGGTTATTGTACTCATTTCATGGTAATCTCCACCTCTGGGTTGTGAGTTCGAAACCTACGTGGGGAAGTTGCCAGGTACTGACCGTAGGCCGCTGATTTTTCTCCGGGTAAATAGGCTTTCCGCCATCTCCAAAAAAAAAAAAAAAAAAAAAAAAAAAAAAAAAACTGGCACGTCCTTAAATGACACTGGGTGTTAATAGGACGTTTAACAAAAACAAACAAACAAATCATGGTAATATAAGATTGATATGACAAAACCTTGCTGTTTTGCAACAGTCATCTTATTGAATAGCCCGCCGACCACACGTACTGAATTTTTAATAATGCCATTTTCTATAGGTATATCTACTTCCCTCAAACACTTAACCCTAACTGAACCTATGCAGTTTGCTAAAGTTTGATTTCTTCCATAACCGAACTGTGACACTCCGTGAATAAATAGCATATATATATATATATATTATTTGGAACGGAAGGTGAAAATATAGGATGTCATTTTTCCAAATAACGTGCTGCATTCATCGAGTTGAAAACCTATTTTGCATTAGAAACAGTACATAAGGGACATACATCATGCAGGTAGAGAGTTCTTTGCGATAATTACTTCCGAAGTTTCAAAACACGACCCAAGACGTCGTTCCATCTGGTCTAAATCCTATAATATTTAATATTTTGTATAGTTCTTTCTTCCGTGAAGATGTTGATGATGGTAAAGTCATAATCGTACACTCGTTGGTTGGCCAACTTTTAATTATCGTTTACGTTCATACATAAACATACAAACAAACAAACATAGTTCCAATAGTAGTGAAATGACTTATCCTGGGCTACCGCCCAGGACATTGTCTTGGATTAGCCCGTTGACCGCCTCCCTACTACTGCCCTGTACTGCTTAATATGTGGTCCTTAAATACCAAAGATACACATGTCCAGTAGTCTACGTGGCATGGTGATATAAACATTTACGTAATATTGTTAGATAATACATGCTAGCGCCAGGTATTTAACCTTATGCCCCTGGCACTTAATATAGTTAACAGACATGTGGTCAATATAAATTAGATAACCTAGCTTACTTCATGTCTGGTAAATATCTGGCTGTCTGACTATGCATATACACGCCAATAATTTTATCTATTTAAATTAAGCATTTTTTAAATACAACATGTTTCGGTATAATCCCTCATGATTTCTGGCGTTATATATGTTGCGGTTACAAAAGTGATCACTTAAAACAAGATTCATATCATCTTTGCAAATTGGCATGGCAAATGAAGAAAAAAACGCTATGAATTCAGGCATTGCGGCCATCTACATGCGACGTGTATAATACTAATGCCGATTGTGTCATAAATGCACGGTATAATTTCTTGAGCAATTGATGTAAATGAAGAAAATATCACACACGGGAGTGTCAGGCATTAGGGTTTAAAAATACAAATGTATATGCGTGTTATCTTCCTCACACCGTACAACCGGTGTAATGTTAAAAATTGACCCCATTGAATACTGACCCCGTTAAAAACTAGTAAGCATTTCGTAACTCCGTATCCATTGAGACCCTTTAAGTAGTCGGATGGAATCCCCCACAGCTATACTGAGACCGAGACATGTATACTTAATGACCAGTTCCATTAAGTATACGCCTAGAAAGTCACTACCCGATAAAGGCCCAAGTCCGTATCCTGTATGCAAGATCTTAAAACAAATTACAACTTATTCACAACCAGGTTACTGGTCACTTTGATACTCACCGACAAACAGCACGCGAAGAGATCTTTTGAGACCAAACTAGTTATCACCATAGATGACAATTCGAGACAAAATGAAGAGTAAGAAGAACTTCGACGGCTGGAATGGCGTGTTAGGACTTGCACTAGTGATTGTCACCTGTTTCCATGTTTTTTGTGTTTTTTACGGATACTTGAAATTTGGAGAAATGACCAAAGTGAATTATTTGTTGAACCTTCAAGGTGACGAATGGTAAGTGTAATTAGAGGTTAATTGGTTATCATTATAAGGTGGTTGATATCTACGGAAGCGTATATAGCACACGAAAGAAAAAAATATATTATGTTTATTCTGCTCGGGCAGAATAAAAAAAAGTATCCCCGGGCAGAATAATTAAACTTCAAATTTAATCAGAGAAAGAGTGGGTTTCATTCAATTATGAGTATACCTTCAATGGAGATGGATCGACATGAATACATTCGTGTATATTTTGCTGTCGGATATAGCCAGAAAGAAATATTGGCGTGTCTAGCACATAACTACAGAATGATTATAAGTCAAAGACATCTACGTCGATTGTTGAAACAACAAGGTTTCCGGAGAAGAAATCACCAAACGGATTTGCTAACAGTTGCGCTGTATCTAGAAGAGCAGCTGCAGGGTTGTGGTCAGCTATATGGGTCTAGATGGATGTACCATAGATATTTTCAGCAAGGATTTGTTGTAAGTCAACATTCAGTTAGCATTATAAGGAAGCTTCTTGACCAGAAGGCGTAGAAACGCGGAAGAAACGCAGATTGGTTGGCTGTCAGTACAGGAGTAATGAACCGAACGAGACATGGCATATGGACGGGTATGATAAACTCAAGCCATTCGGCATAGCTATCAGTGGCTGCATAGACGGTTTTTTCGAGACTGTTTACAATACAAACAATAACCCAATATTGATTTTGGGCTACTGAAATGTGCGATATTCGAAAACAGCGGATTTCCAAGAAATCGCTGATAGGGACACCGAAAACCGTTTTGTAGAACAAGCACAAACATTTCTCCGTAGACACGGTACATACTGAATTGCCAGTGAAAGAAGTTTCCTGTATGGTACTAGCGTCACCAATCAAAGGATCGAAGCGTGGTGGAGCTTTCTAAGAAAGAAATGCATACAATATTATATGGATATCTTAAAAACACCAAAAGAAGACGGGTTATTCACTGGCGATCAACTGGACTAGGCTCTAGTCCGATTTTGCTTTATGAGAATGACCCAGGTAAATATATTTTATATACAATCCCACATCCCCTCTCTTTGTCTTAAATTCTCTCTATGTAATATGGATTTTGCAGTAAATGTTATCATTATGATTCAGATTTGACGGTAGTCAATTGTAATGTTTGGATTTAGGAAGCATTGTCAATGGTTTTAAAACTTTTCAGTAGTCTATCTGAATAAAACAGAGATTTGAATCTTCATGTGGCATTCTTTGAAATATATTTTTTTGCAAATGTTTAAAAGATTTTTTTAAGTTTTAAATACGACGACCTACTTTATATCATACTCGTATATAGGTATCATTAAATGCGTGTTTCCGTCATTGTTTCAGGACGACATGAGCCAGAAGCAACACATGTGCATAAAATGCCAGCTGATAAGACAATAAACCGACCAGCAGGTTGTCCAATACTCATGTATTCCCTCAGGGAATTGCATGGAATGAATGACAAGCTCATTGATTTAGGTGATGTTCGTGAATGTGAAACTGCCTGTACAAGGAAGACTGTCCCTGCGATCACGACGTGTTTCTGGTAGTTTCTATCCTGATGGAAGAGCATGACTGGTGTGTTCCAAGTAACGGATACGAAACAGCACAACTGAACGTTAATCTACGAGAGCAGATATTGAACGAACTTCAGTAATACATAGTTTAAAACGGCATGCCGTTATATAAGACAAAATAAATGAAAAAGATATCCCCGAAGGAAAACGTTCATAACGATTAACGATTATATTGAAAGTCATAAATGTTGTGTTTCACAAAAATGAAGGTTAAACGTATTTAGACAACAAACATATATATGCAATATGCATTTTTAAAGTATTTGATTCCTGAGACCTAAAGAGAGTGGCAGAGTGAATTGTCTGATTAACACAATATTGGTCATTTGCGGTCGAACCTTTTTTTTCTGGTCGAGGTAATCATAGTGCACGAGGAAAACCATCCATCTAAGGCGGATTCCTTATATCAAGCTAAGCAATATATCTAATGACAAAATTAGTATCATTATGGATTGGATTCGAACCTGGACAGAGGAACCCTAGTGGTTTAGATACTTCATATTTTCATTGAATGGTTATTGTACTCATTTCATGGTAATCTCCACCTCTGGGTTGTGAGTTCGAAACCTACGTGGGGAAGTTGCCAGGTACTGACCGTAGGCCGCTGATTTTTCTCCGGGTAAATAGGCTTTCCGCCATCTCCAAAAAAAAAAAAAAAAAAAAAAACTGGCACGTCCTTAAATGACACTGGGTGTTAATAGGACGTTTAACAAAAACAAACAAACAAATCATGGTAATATAAGATTGATATGACAAAACCTTGCTGTTTTGCAACAGTCATCTTATTGAATAGCCCGACGACCACACGTACTGAATTTTTAATAATGCCATTTTCTATAGGTATATCTACTTCCCTCAAACACTTAACCCTAACTGAACCTATGCAGTTTGCTAAAGTTTGATTTCTTCCATAACCGAACTGTGACACTCCGTGAATAAATAGCATATATATATATATATATTATTTGGAACGGAAGGTGAAAATATAGGATGTCATTTTTCCAAATAACGTGCTGCATTCATCGAGTTGAAAACCTATTTTGCATTAGAAACAGTACATAAGGGACATACATCATGCAGGTAGAGAGTTCTTTGCGATAATTACTTCCGAAGTTTCAAAACACGACCCAAGACGTCGTTCCATCTGGTCTAAATCCTATAATATTTAATATTTTGTATAGTTCTTTCTTCCGTGAAGATGTTGATGATGGTAAAGTCATAATCGTACACTCGTTGGTTGGCCAACTTTTAATTATCGTTTACGTTCATACATACACATACAAACAAACAAACATAGTTCCAATAGTAGTGAAATGACTTATCCTGGGCTACCGCCCAGGACATTGTCTTGGATTAGCCCGTTGACCGCCTCCCTACTACTGCCCTGTACTGCTTAATATGTGGTCCTTAAATACCAAAGATACACATGTCCAGTAGTCTACGTGGCATGGTGATATAAACATTTACGTAATATTGTTAGATAATACATGCTAGCGCCAGGTATTTAACCTTATGCCCCTGGCACTTAATATAGTTAACAGACATGTGGTCAATATAAATTAGATAACCTAGCTTACTTCATGTCTGGTAAATATCTGGCTGTCTGACTATGCATATCCACGCCAATAATTTTATCTATTTAAATTAAGCATTTTTTAAATACAACATGTTTCGGTATAATCCCTCATGATTTCTGGCGTTATATATGTTGCGGTTACAAAAGTGATCACTTAAAACAAGATTCATATCATCTTTGCAAATTGGCATGGCAAATGAAGAAAAAAACGCTATGAATTCAGGCATTGCGGCCATCTACATGCGACGTGTATAATACTAATGCCGATTGTGTCATAAATGCACGGTATAATTTCTTGAGCAATTGATGTAAATGAAGAAAATATCACACACGGGAGTGTCAGGCATTAGGGTTAAAAATACAAATGTATATGCGTGTTATCTTCCTCACACCGTACAACCGGTGTAATGTTAAAAATTGACCCCATTGAATACTGACCCCGTTAAAAACTAGTAAGCATTTCGTAACTCCGTATCCATTGAGACCCTTTAAGTAGTCGGATGGAATCCCCCACAGCTATACTGAGACCGAGACATGTATACTTAATGACCAGTCCCATTAAGTATACGCCTAGAAAGTCACTACCCGATAAAGGCCCAAGTCCGTATCCTGTATGCAAGATCTTAAAACAAATTACAACTTATTCACAACCAGGTTACTGGTCACTTTGATACTCACCGACAAACAGCACGCGAAGAGATCTTTTGAGACCAAACTAGTTATCACCATAGATGACATTGTCAGGTCATTCTAGTTGACTTCGGCAAAGTGTCGGCAACGAACGCCTGCTGTACAAGCTGGATTTCTATGGGGTCCAAGGCATCACAATTAATTGAATAAGAAACTTCCTAAGAGAAAGGAGACAGAGTGTCAAACTAGAAGGTTCTGACAGGAGTACCCTAAGGGACGGTTCTTTGGTCGTTACTCTTCCTAACGTTCATAAATGATCCCCGGAGATGACAAAAAAGAAGCTGACTCACTAATCATCGCAATAATAAGAAGACCAACCCGCGGAGCCTCTAGGACCTTACGCGTTGGGAGAGAGAATGGCAAAATATGTTCCATCCTGAGAGGTGTTGTCATACAGACTTCAGGGAAATGTAGTACCATCAACGCAAAATACCACGTACATTATATTATGTACATAACCACCGACTGACAACCGCCGAATCAAGCAAATATCTAGGCGTATCCATCAATTAAGTCTGAAAATCGGACCATCACTTCAACTCTCTCTATTGTTCTTTGTCTTATTCAAGTAAAACTGATTTTTTTTTTCTATAAAAACAACTAATCACTAGGAAACAATTTTCATGAAAATCCTTTCACAAGTAGACCTTAGTATCCAAACAGGAAGTGAGGCTATGACGGCCATCTTAGATGTCAGATCAAGATGGAAATGGTCTTATGCACATCTAGACCCCCACGGGAGAATGTATGTTCAGCTTTAGAATGATACCATTTTAGTAGTTTCTGAGAAAACGCAAGGACAAGATTTGTTAGTTGTTTGTTATTTAGATCATTGCTCAGGTTCATTCGATACAATATCATCATTTGTCAATTATATTCACTTGCTAGATAAACCTAAGCCAAAAAATAGATACCGTCTAGGCTGCAAAATATACGAAATTTGAAAAGTTAAATATTTTAGTTAGATTCAGGGCTATGACCGGTATCTACCTGGTATATGTATGTCATGGATGCAAATCCCACTTTGCAATGCTATAAAATGAACTCGTGTAACTATGGAAAATATGTAATGCGTGAGATTGGCATTAAAGACATGCATTGAATTTGAACACATGCATAAACTTTACGCCACTTGTGTTAACGCAAGGTTGAAATCATGAACGCCCTTGCGTGAACCTGAGAGAGTTGATTTCCTAAGTTATGCGTAGAATTGTTTGATTATCAATAGTTTTGCTAAACATATTTTAGGGTAGTATATATTGTGACCAAAGAGTCTAACTACACATTTATCTTAATACGTGTCGTTTAACCACACCGAACCAATACCATAAACTATTTCAGAAGAAATTAACATTTTAGGCCTTCTTAAGCGGCGGTGACCTCTAACTACGCAACCTTGAAACTTTACTTTAAAAAAAAACAATATGAAGAACGATTCCCTATAGTTCATCGACTTAAGGAATCATAGAAAATACATAGCTACAGTGTATATATACTTATTGTCCGAACAGTTCAGAGGCAGTCTTGCGCCTTCACAAATAGGTCAATCTTGACCATATCAAATTCAGCTCCATATTTCTACATTTTTGTATTTGTTAAATCACAGCCGATATCAAACCTCTGGCTTAATTTGCTAGATAGTACGTTCAATAATGCTTGTCTGAATTCTGTGCAAGTACAGGCCCGCATGTTCGGGCTATTGGTATTCTTCCTAGACCAATGGTTTTGTTAAAGGCGATTTCGATTTTATCGACACAGATGACGCGTGTTCCAGTGACAAAATGCAAGAACGTAACCAGTAACTCGGGGGTTAGTCCCTTTATAAGTTGTTTCAGATAGTTCAGTACATTGTTTTCTTGCGTATTGGAAGGTTCGACAATCAGTAATTTTAAGACCTTTCGGTAAGATGGCTCTTTGCTTTTGTACAAGCCCAATAAACAAGCTGGTGTTGGCAAATTTGCTGCGTGGCTTTCTCTTGCTATTGATGCCATCGCATCAAGACCATACTCCTCTTGCTGTATTAGCTCTGTGTGAGCTACCTGTATTATAACGGATTTGGTATTTGCAGTAGGAGAAGCAGAACAGTCCATACGACATAGCAAGTCGTAAAACTCATCCTTGTCTTCGTCATCTTCAAGATCACCTTCCAAAGCTTTTTCTATCACGATGCATTCTGCATCTGTCACGTACATTTTAAATGACTCTAAAAGAAGTTCTTGAGAAACCTCTCTTTCACCATAGATCATAGCGACAAAGATTGCTCGTGAAATATGTATTGGAAAGATAACCTGATCACAAAATTCCTTCACGAATATCCGCCATTTCGCCACCCAGTCTTCTTTTTGAAATTTCAGCATTATGGAAAGAACTAATAAAGTTTTCCCAAAAGCATTTGTATGCGTCTCTAGAAACGTCTTGTACATCAACGCCTCGTTCATCCACAAGTTTGAATGTGACCGATTACTGCTGGGTCTTTAAAGTTCGCAGTCATATGGTTTTGGAGCATGGCTCTGCGGAGACAATGGCAAGTGGGAAATCGCGGCTCAATTGGAATTGATGAATCCGTAGATTGCAACTCAGGTAGGATGGATGGATTTTCAGACTGTGGCTCAGAGATGATTGGGGGATTTGCAGATTGCTGATGTGATAGGATGGATGGATTTTCAGATTGTGGCTCAGTGATGATTGGCATATTTTCAGATTGTTGCTGTGATAGGCTCGACGTTCTTTGCAAATTGCGTCTCAAGCTGAGTTGATGTAGTTGCAGATTATGGTGCAGGTGTCGGAGAAAGCAAGCAATGTGAAGGTGTTGAGGTCAAAGGATCAGTTCCAAATGAGCGAAAAGGTGTTATTTTAGGATCATACAGCATGCGAAAGTGATGGAGTTACCGCCTGAAGAAAATCCACCGGTAAATGTAGTGAAGTAGGTGGTTGGACTACTGTTGAACAATGGGACGAAATGTCTTGCGTGTCAACTGGAACATCTAAAATGGTTTCAGATATGTTCTAAGCTCCGTTAGGATCACTCCCAAATATGATGTCTGGATCAACTACAACTGGTTCCCAAAGTTTCCCATCAATAATTAATACTGAAGGGGTGCTAGTTGATTCATGTGGAACACTAAATGTTTTTTAGGTGGAGACGGCTTTTCAGCAATATCTTTAGTATCAGTAGCTGTAGGAAAATTTGGAAGGTTTTTTTTTTTGGTACTATTTCTGCGTTTGGGCAATGTATTAAGTGAAGTGGAACGCTAGTTTCAACTTCACACATTGATGCCGCTGCTGGTGATCGTATAGCTTCCCTGCATTTGTCTTGGTGGAGTATGGAGAGACCATATGAATACATGTAGAAACGCAACCTTCCGGTCAGTTTTACGGAGTCGGAAAATGTCCCGATTGTCATTTCTTCCATTAAGAATTATGCATGAAGTCACATTCCTCCTCGAAATTCTATCTGGAAAATATAATATTTGCTTCCTCAAGCAGATCATCTTTCATACAAGTCTTTCCAACTGTCAGTTTTCTCGCTCCTCCACGTAAACGCCCTCGTATACGTT